>NC_067245.2:204471644-204774674 GCF_019359855.2 Lolium perenne | reverse complement strand
ACATATACCTCACATGAACCAACTAAGCATGCTCACATGGATGAGTATATGTACAAAAATGAAAACAAATAGAGTTCATACCAGCCTCTCACCACAATCAGATTGTCGTAGATCGTCATTATTGCCTTTTCACTTGTGCAGCTTGGATAATATGAAATGAAAACCACGCTCCAGCCACCGAAGACCATTGAACTCATAAAGAACTTTACAAACCAGAGAAGAACAGCAAATATTTTTGGTGTTTTCAAATTGCAAATAAGAACAAGAGGAAACAAACAAATAAAGCAAAATCTTTTTGGGTTTTCTTATAGCAAACTAGCAATAGCAAATAAAGTGAAACAAATGCAAGAAACTAAAGCAAACAAATGGTGAAGAGAAATAACAGAAATATTTTTGGTCTTTTTGTGTTTTGGGAAGGAAACAAAGCGAAATCAAGAAATAGCAAACTGAAAGAAACACAGAAAAGCGAGATGGCAGAAATCTGCCAAAACCTGACAGCAGTACAGAAATCGATTTTTACAAAAATCTTACGTTGCTCAGCTCGAAAAGTGTTCAACTAATGAAAGTTAGATAACAACCTGGGGAACTTGCACAAAAATTGGCAGCTCAAAATAACGCTCTGGCTGTGCGTACGAATTTTTCTAGTAACAGTCCAGAATCTGTTTTCAGGCAGCACTTCCCCAAATATCATCTTCCTCTCATTAGAAAACCACTCAAACGAACAAAACAAATATGTACAAGTATCCAGCAATCATAATATGAAAAGAATGAGTGATGCCGGTATACCTCCCCCCAAGCTTAGGCTTTTGGCCTAAGTGGAGTTCAATCCCATCGAGACCATGAGGTAGCACCTCCGTAGTACGACGAAGATGGATCATATTCCGGGTATGTGCTGGAAGAAGCACCCGGGTAAGTGACGGTGTAGTCGTAGGAGGGCTCGGTATGCTCGGAGTCATGCTGCTGGTGGAGTCATGCTCCCCCCAAGCTTATGCTTTTGGCTCTTCTTGATCACATTATATCACCCTTCTCTCTTGACCTTTGAAAACTTCTGCCACACCAAACTTCTCATAAACTTCATTAGAGGGGTTAGTACTCAAAAACTTTAATCCACTTTAGTTCTGTAGTGACACATTGCAAGAACTCAATAAAACATTAGCTACAGCTCTCCACGTCTAGAAAGCCTTACTTAAAGTCCACAAGAGACAATGCAAAAAAAAAAACAGAGACAGAATCTGCCAAAACAGAACAGCCAGTAAAGACGAATTTTAAAGAGGTACTTCCGTTACTCAAATCAGAAAACTCAAAACTAATGAAAGTTGCGTACATATCTGAGGAACACGCACGTAAATTGACAGATTTTTCTGAGTTAACTACAGAGAAAACAGCCCAGATTCGTGACAGATAGAAATCTGTTTCTGCGCAGAAATCCAAATCTAGTATCAACCTTCGATTAGAGGCTTCACTTGGCACAACATTGCAATAAAATAAAGATACAAAGGTATTGCTACAGCGAGTAAAACAAGTGGAGGAAGAAAGAAATGTTGTTTACCTCCTCTATGCATATAAAAAGTATTTGTTAACAAGGTTGATCAAGTCTTGCCACCAAATAAATTTTACATAGCATAAGAAGAAATAAACCTCAAATCAATCATGTTACCTTGAATTGTATTGATATGGATCCAATCACGAGAGTTTGATATTCTTCTTTAGGCTCATATATAGGACAATCAATAGTTCCCACTTTGATAGTTCTCACATTAGAAATAGTATTAACTCCACACGCTTTCTCAATCTTCTTAGGAAAATAAACGGTATGCTCCCTATCATCAACATTGAAAGTAACCTTTCCTTTATTGCAATCAATAACAGCCCCTGCGGTGTTAAGAAAAGGTCTCCCAAGAATAATAGACATATTATCATCTTCAGGCATTTCCAACACAACAAAATCAGTTAATATTAAGCAGTTAGTAGTAACTTGAACAGGAACATCCTCACATATACCAACAGGAATAGCAGTAGATTTATCAGCCATTTGCAAAGATATATCAGTAGGTATCAACTTATCTAAGTAAAGTCTCTTATAAAGAGAAAAAGGTATAACACTAACACCGGCTCCCAAGTCACATAGAGCAGTTTTAACATAATTATTCTTGATAGAACAAGGAATAGTAGGTATACCTGGGTCGCCCAACTTCTTTGGAACTTTGCCATTGAAAGAGTAATTAGCAAGCATAGTGGAAATTTCCTCATTGGGGATTTTCCTTTTGTTAGTAACAATATCTTTCATATACTTTGAATAAGGAGGCAATTTAATAGCATCAGTCAAAGGGATTTGCAAGAATAAAGGTTTCATCCAATCGCAAAATTTATTATAGTGTTCTTCTTCCTTTGATTTTAGTTTCTTAGCAGGAAAAGACATTTGCTTTTGCACCCAAGGTTCTCTTTCATTACCATGTTTCTCAGCAATAAAGTCTTCTTTAGTATACTTTTTATTTTTAGCATGCTTTTCAGGTTCTTCTTCAATCTCTTCTTTATCAGGAGTATCATCCTTATCATTATCTTTATCATGTTCATTACCACTTTCAGTTTCAGCATCAGAAATAGAAATACTATTAGGATCATTAACAGGTTCAGAGGATTCTACAACATTTTTATGTTTCTTCTTCTTTTTCTTCCTAGAATGAGCACTAGGTTCAATGCGTTGAGAATCTTGTTCAACTCTTTTGGGATGCCCTTCAGGATATAGAGGATCCTGGGTAGAGACACCACCTCTAGTTGTTACTTCATAAGCATGTTTCTCTTTAGAATTATTCCCTAACAAGTCATTTTGCACTTTAGTGAGTTGATCAATTTGAGTTTGAATCATTTGAAAATGTTTAACAAGCATCTTAACATCATTGGAGGTTCTCTCCACAATATCATGCAATTCACTAATAGCTTGAGAATTTTCCATTAAATGATTCTCTACTCTCATATTAAAATTTTCTTGCTTAACAATATAATTATCAAACTCATCTAAGCATTGTGCAGGAGGTTTCAAATACGGAATATCTTCCCTAGTAAAGCGTTGAAGGGAGTTTACCTCAATCATGGATGAAGGGGGAATTATCTCACATATATCTTCAATATGAGGTAGATTCTTCACATCTTCAGATTTAATACCTTTCTCCTTGAGAGACTTCTTGGCTTCCCTCATATCTTCATCATTCAATTTAATTAAACCCCGCTTCTTCAATATTGGAGTTGGAGTCTGTTCAGGCGTAGTCCAATCATCATGATTCCGGCTTATTTTAGCCAATAATTCTTCAGCGTCGTCTGGAGTTCTTTTCCTGAAAACACAACCAGCACAACTATCCAGGTATGCCCTAGACTCAATGGTTAGTCCGCTATAAAATATATCAAGTAAATCATGCTTTTCCAAATCATGCTCAGGTCGAGCTCTAATAAGAGAGCAGAATCTCGACCAAGCCTCAGGCAATTTCTCTTCATCTCCCTGATTAAAATTATAAATTCTCTGCAAAGCAATATGTTGAGCACTAGCAGGAAAGTATTTGCGGAAGAAAACATCAAGCAATTCTTTCGGACTTTTAATAGAATTAGGTGACAAATTATTATACCAAGTTTTAGCGTCATCCTTTAATGAGAATGGAAATATTTTAGCAACAAAGTAAGTACGCATCTTAACATCATCAGAAAACAAGCTACTAAGAGTAGATAGCTCAGTCATGTGTTCAACAGCACTTTCTTTTTCAGTACCACAAAAGGGTGTTTTCTCAACAATAGCTATATGAGATAGATCAAGAGAAAAATCATAATCTTTATCCCTAATGTTTATAGGAGATGTGGCAAACTTAGGATCAGGAGACAGTTTATATCTAACAGCATGTTCTGCAAGCAACTTTTTAATTTTTCTTGCATCAGTAGTAGCATTGCATTTTTCAATAAAATCATCATTAAGCTCCACATAATCTTCCTCAGGATCATCACTAAAATAACCAAGTTCAGGTGAACTAACGGGTGTAGTAGCATTAGGAGTTTCAGTATTTTCAATTTGTCTAGACCTAGCAATTGTAGCATCTAGAAAAGATCCCAATGAACCACTATCATCAAGCACAGCAGAAACATTATCAATATTATGAGAGTGTTCAGATTCAGCAGATGTACCCGCATGCGAAGCATGTGGCGGTGAAACAAGTTTATCAATCACAGATGGTGAATCAAGAGCAGCAGAGGTATTCAGAATTGTACCTTTTCTTGTAGTGGATGGTAATATGGCGATCTTAGTATCGCGAGGTTTACCCATGATGGAGAATTTGCAGCGAACAATATTAATCCAAGTGAACTTCCAAATAAAGCTATGCTCCCCGGCAACGGCGCTTGAGAAAATAGTCTTGATGACCCACAAGTATAGGGGATCGCAACAGTCTTCGAGGGAAGTAAAACCCAATTTATTGATTCGACACAAGGGGAGACAAAGGACACTTGGAAGCCTTAACAACGGAGTTGTCAATTCAGTTGCACCTGGAAACAGACTTGCTCGCAAGAGTTTATCAGTAGTAACAGGTTTATAGCGATAGCGATAGTGAAATAACACGAGTAACGAGAGACAGCAGTAGTGATTTTAGTAAACAGCAGGATTAAAATACCGTAGGCACGGGGACGGATGACGGGCGTTGCATGGATGAGAGAAACTCATGTAACAATCATAGCAGGGCATTTGCGAGATAATAATAAAACGGTGTCCAAGTACAAAGCAATCAATAGGCATGTGTTCCATATATAGTCGTGCGTGCTCGCAATGAGAAACTTGCACAACATCTTTTGTCCTACCAGCCGGTGGCAGCCGGGCCTCAAGGGAAACTACTGGATATTAAGGTACTCCTTTTAATAGAGTACCGGAGCAAAGCATTAACACTCCGTGAACACATGTGATCCTCACATCGCTACCATTCCCTCCGGTTGTCCCGATTTCTGTCACTTCGGGGCCATCGGTTCCGGACAGCGACATGTGTATACAACTTATAGGTAAGACCATAAACAATGATTATCTTGATGAAACAATAACATGTTCAGATCTGAGATCATGGCACTCGGGCCCTAGTGACAAGCATTAAGCATAACAAGTTGCAACAATATCATCAAAGTACCAACTACGGACACTAGGCACTATGCCCTAACAATCTTATGCTATTACATGACCAATCTCATCCAATCCCTACCATCCCCTTCGGCCTACAGCGGGGGAATTACTCACACATGGATGGGGGAAACATGGCTGGTTGATGTAGAGGCGTTGGCGGTGATGGCGGCGATGATCTCCTCCAATTCCCCGTCCCGGCGGAGAGCCAGAACGGAGACTTCTGGCTCCCGCGACGGAGTTTCGCGATGTGGCGGCGTTCTGGAGGGTTTCTGGCGACTTCGACTTCTCTCCGTGCGTTTTTAGGTCGAGGCCGATAAATAGTCCGAAGGAGGGCGTCGGAGGCCGGCCGAGGGGGCCACACCACAGGGCCGCGCGGGCCCCCCTGGGCCGCGCCGCCCTATGGTGTGGGGCCCTCGGGCCTCCACTTCAATTGCCCTTCTGGCTCCGTTAGTTTCCTGGGAAAATAGGGCCTTCTGCATAAATTCCGAGGTTTTTCCCGAAAGTTGGATTTCTGCACAAAAACGAGACACCAGAGCAGTTCTGCTGAAAACAGCGTTAGTCCGTGTTAGTTGTATCCAAAATACACAAATTAGAGGCAAAACAATAGCAAAAGTGTTCGGGAAAGTAGATACGTTTTGGACGTATCAAGCCACGAGGCCTGAACGAGGCCAGGTGGCGCGACACAACTTCTTGGCCACGCCACCAATGCCCGTTTGGCCCTCAATCATCGTCTTGCCTCCCCCCTTCGCGAGGTGCCTTATATACCCGAAAAACCTACCCACTTGGAAGGACACGATGTTTCGTGAAACAGAGCGTCACCAAGACCACGATGTTCGTTTCGGGGGCCAGATTGATCCTGCTCTCAACCTCATAGAGAGGGATTTTGAGGGCTTCTTCATCATCACCGCCACCGACTTCATCACCAACCAACATGGACTCACTCTCCATCACCATGAGTTGAGTAGTTCTCTGTAGGTTTAGAGGTGGATGGGTTTTGGATGAGATTGATCATGTAATCCTCCATATGTATCGAGATCTAGGTGTTCGTCTTGAAGATATTCTTCTATGAGTGTTGGTATACCTTTGCTATGTTTAATGCTTATTACTAGGTCCCAAGTAACATGATTTTAGTACTGAACTTATATTGCTTTATCATATATATGAGGTTGGTATTTATCTGCAAGGTGTATCACTTGTTATTATGTTGATCATGCGAAACCCTAAGGTGACATGTGGAGAAAAACAAAGGTGAGATGTAGTAATTTCGAGTTTTATGTGCGTTCATGAATCTTAATTCTTTTTTCCGGTCTATTCGGAAGGATAGACCTTAATTTCTTGTAGTTCCAAGTTGACCCCAGTGAAATGGGCAAGCTAGACAAAAAATGTTATGCAAATTCTTTTAGTTAGTATGCATAACTATATTTGGAGCAACACCTACACACAACTGAATTAGATATGGGTGCTATGTAGTTGGAATACATTACATTATCAATATCATGCATATATCACCCCATTGTTGCCTCATGCCTATGCTTTTAGCAACTGCAAGTTTCACATTACTTCTTCCGGTGAAAACTGGAAATCCACCGCTTTTATTTACTATTTTCTTTGACTGCTTTGAAACAACTGCTATAAATCACCACTTGCTTTGTGAGTTTATTGATATACATGTGTGGTTGGGAGTGACGTCTCAATTGCTAAAGTCTTATTGGTCTTCTTGTGTTTCCCTTGAGTCGAACTATAAATTTGAGTAATACTTCCCATCGAAGATTTCAACGATCCCCTATACTTCTGAGTATCAGGATCCCAACATTATAGAGGTTTTTTAGAGGAGTATCTTCACAGATATGCATCTAATTACTGCGACATACATGTGTGTCGTAACTTTTTAGATGATGAAGGAAGTAAACATACATAGATTGCTTCATAAGGATGAATTTTACCGTTTCTCTGAACTCCAGTAACAAGCCTCAATGGAATTGATGTAGCTAATAACCGCTTCGTGAGTTATTCTATTTCAACAGGTTTTTAAGAGAGTATACTTGTATGTTTACTAATGTGTTTTACTTAATTCTTCATTCACGTCATCCTATAAAGTTTTGCACATGGTTACAAGATCCGACGCACATGCACAACTTTGTTTCTAACCTATGAAATGGATGCAATAATTTATGGGCATTACACTTTCCTTCATGTCAATCTCAACGAGATAGAGTTCAACAATGGTTGGACCAACTCGTACAACATGAACCAACTTGTAGTTGGTTCACTGGTTGCTATGAGGCTGGAAATGAGCGGAAAATGCATTGACTTGTTCGTGGCAAAGATTCACTGAATATAACTCCAAGAGTTATGAATAATAATGATTTTGTCTCTACCTACTAGCTAGATCTAACTTATAATGACCATGTTTAATTTTGGGCACTGTTAAGAACTATGTTTAATGTTGAACACTATGAACTATATGATTGTAATGTAATTTGAATATGTCCTTTCAGTTGGTTGTGAAGAAATATCAAGTTTAATCTAATAATGTATGAACCTATTTTATATTTCTACCCTATTTTCTAGTGAAGACAATCTAGTTCATGGACTAGGTAAAAATTCGACTTTCTACTAAGAAATAAATTTAGCAAAAAGAACACTAACAAAAAACTCATGCGAATCAAAGAGGTCATTGGTTTTGAATATTTGCGGATTATAGAGTTACTAACGGAGATGGTTGTAATTCCCACATATCTCTAAAACTAATTTTAATTGAAGTTTGAACCAACCAAACATTAAAAAAATGTTTTAGAGTATCTTATCATCATATAAGCATATTCATTTAAATTTTATATTTTGATCTTCTAATCAAACTTTTGAATTGCTTCGAGTATCTAAATAAACCAGAAATTTCCAGATCATATTCTTTTAAAATTTCTTCAACAAAGACTTTGGCATTGTAATTGCATAACTTAACATACCACTTCGATGTTGCTAATCTGAATTTTTTAAGTTTTGTACAGTTTATTTTATATTTTTTTCTGGAAAAAGTGTATCGATGCTGCAAGCATGATACCTATGAGGCTAAAACCCAAAGTTTGTACCACGTGATATACTTTCTTCAACATGTGATATGTAGGGTTTAGGAAACTTTTTTTATAACTAGCGCATTCCGATTGCCCAGATCTATCTAAGAGTAATGTTGTAATGGAGAAGGTTTCGGTGACACACTTGTAGACCGAAAGCGGTTAACGTTTCACTAGAACATGGATGATGTAGTCGTACTCGTCGCAGACCTCAGGGTCGATTTGAAGTCCTCCCGTATGACGTCGAGTGACACAAGTGGCAGCATCTCGTAGTTTCTCACACGTACGATGCTCAACAACGCTCCTAGCTCCGATCCAGCAAAGTTACGAAAGTATATCTTGTGGATCCGAATCCGAGCAACGCTCCCGTGTACTGGATAGGGTTGTCTCCCTCCCTGCGCAGTTCTTCAGGGAACCACACGGAGAGAGAAAATAGAGAGAGATTTCTCGAATTAATTGTGTATTTTCCTCCCTCCACCAAGCCATTATATATAGAGGGCAAGGGGGACTATGTGGCTATGGTTCGGAAGGTGGGACAAAAGGGGAGGGGGAGTGGTGCGGCCGGCCGACCCATCTTGGGCTCGGCGCCCCCCTCCACCTTGGCCCGGCTGCCCCCCTTTGGCCCATGGGGTGGTTGCCACCCTTCCCTAATGGGCTCCCCTTCTGGGAGGGGCCCATTTAGGTATAGGGAGCCTTTTTATTAAATTAAACCATATTTTTTTAGATATTAATCCATTTAATTAAAATATTATTTATTTTTGATGATCCGAGTCACCTCCCGTACCACTCCGAACATCTTTCTTATACTCCCAAAACCCTTTTCGGATTTCTCTCTGTTTCTGATGAATCCAAAACTATCTTTAGTTTTGAGGAACCCTTAAGGTGTGTTACCCTACGGCTCGGGAACGACACAGACATGATCGAGACACACTCGTCCGAGATATGATCACCGGTATCACGATACCTAGTTCGACCTCATTAACGACAAGGTCATTCAACTCATTCCGTGTGATTCCATCACCATGACCTAGTCATAAGCTACGCAACTTTATGATGTAATCTCACCGAGTGGTTCTAGAGTATCTATCCGTCACGGGATGAAAAAAATCCCACTCTTGACACATACGCCTCAGCCTACCCCTTGCAATACTCTAGAACATCTTTCTGATCACCCTGTTGTGGAATGACGTTTGATGCAATCAGAAAAGCCTCCGATGACAGAGATTAGATATGATCTCACGATCTAAGGATTTAGGTCTCTAGGCTTTCATAAACATCGTAACGTTGAACTCAGGGACATGACCGCGTTGCAATACGTATATGTTGGGTAAATCCATCATATTATTCACCTAATGATATGACTCTATTATCAATGGCCCGTGTGTCATCGATTGATCTCAATGAACTAATTTGTGTATGTTCACTAGGGATCTTGGTTTTTTTAGAATACTGCACGTGTATCAATGTCTTCGATTAATACAATTATAGCATGTCATGAAACTATTATAAACTACTGAGATACAATAAGAAAAACTACTTATTATTTGCCTCTAGATCACTATCTCAAACATGAGTTTCATTTTCTTTTTTGCATAGAGCTTCTTTGTGCACTACAAATCATATATGCACCTTCATTTAACTTTTATTTTTCAATATTTTTGAAAATTTAGAGTTGCTTGTATTCCGTAGTCAGTGTTCTACTCATTTTTCGTATGCACTTCATTTTTGTTTTGTTGGCCATCACGTTCTTTACCCAATTTCATTGAATATATGCACCTTTATGTTTTTTTACATATTTCGTTGGCCCGTGCACCCACATGTTTTGTACACATTTTCCTAGAGTGTTCAGATTTACGGCTAGAGGGTCCGAATCTTTAGAGACGATTGTACATGTTTTAGAGAAGATTGTTTTACGACCGTCTTCGAGGATCTGGATCCAAATATTTTGATATTGTGGCGGCAATAACTACGGAAAAATAGGGGGACGGGGGAATTTTTCCTCATTCGCCTGCCCCAACCGTCCAAACCCTCTCCACCATCGCCGCATCGCCCCCGCCATCACATTGCCACCACCGGCTCCCCATCCCCCGGCCGTGCTCCTCGATGAAATTGCTAGCCATCCTTCCCACCCTCCACACCGCATGCCCGACATTTGCGCCCCATCCGCATCGATGCCGCCCTACCTCCCCCAGTTATGTAGAATATATGTTAGATTAATGTGTTGATTTATGTGTTAGAAATTATTTTTGAATACTTTATAATACTTCAGTTTTAGACAAACTTTGTTGCCAAATTAGACCTAAATCATGTATACTATATGTTAACAATGATTTTGATGCATAAAATGCATACGTGTGTATTGTTAGATTAATTGTTGCAGTAAATGTATAGTGCATTTTAAATAATAACTTGTGATTTTTTGTATAGAATATGTCACCGTGCCAAGTTTGCATGACTCGCCGTAAAGAAAGATTCTTCTCAAGAGGCTCACTATTCAGTGTTCATCTCGTACCGGGTTATTTCAAGAATTCAGTGGTACTAAAATTTACTGCTTACACAAATAATATACCTAGCTTCCATAATTTGCATTGCATGAGTTAGCAATAATATATTAATTTCATGTGTGTATTTGGTGCATGGATTGTCCCATGGAACACAAGCACGCAATTAAATAACCTCGTAGGGGATAGTGTTTAATTCTAAACTTGCGAACGGACATATGAGGTATAAGTGCAAAAAGGGTCAACTAGAACTCAATTGGGAGGTGAAGGGTGCCATAAATTCATTGCTCGGAACCATCTCACCAGAGATGGTGAGTTTGTGTGCGTTTTTTTAAGGAGTCATCCCGAGGATAACTGTCATCTATCTCAACAATGGTGAACCGCTTGTCACCTAGAGATGAAACCTTACCGATGGTGAGAATGAACACCTCCAACAAATCATCATTCAAGGTACTTATATTATTATTTTTCACTAGGTGAATTTTTATAACGTGGTGATCATTTTATTTACATTTGTATGAACAAATTTGTGAATTTATTGCGAAGTTATTCCTAGTCGACTCAAACACACGTGTTCCCTTAAATCAAACATTTGTTACTTCATCACAGCCTAGCTTTGTTTTTAACGATGCATATTGAATTGGACATAAACACATAAATTGTTGTTTTGAGTTGTTTCAAACTTACACCTGCTTTCGGAATTCAAACAAATGACTTATAAATGTAAGCATAAACGAGTTAGGCATATGTTAGGCCGATGCCTTAACTAGCTTGTTTGGCAATCGACATGACATACAGTGACCAAGAAGCTACATTTTTATATATTATAGTCTATCTTGCCTTCTCCCCTCGAAACAAGACATGATCATACAAAGTTAGGTGTGTCATTTGGCAAGTAGACTGAATACGTGGAAGATCATGGCAACATACGAGTACTCTAGTGCGTCTAAAAGGCTTCGGTTCCTAGAAATCTTTTTGTTTGCCTCTGAATAAATGATGAGTTGAATTTGATCTAATCGTACGTGCATGAATGACTCATGCCTAACCCCAAAAGCTGGCTCCTTTCATGTTCCGCAAGCTGCCAGGTGGCATGTAGTACCACGGCCGAACCCAAAGTGAAATGTGCGTGTCAAATTTTGATACTTGCACCCATCAGAAAGCAAAGGGAAAGATGAACACCAGAACATGCTATGCATAACCACAGTAGATAAACTGGATGATGAATTGGTTACTCCTACCGTTGATGTTGGGAAAGGACACAATTAGCGGGCAAGGCGTTTTTGGCTTTTGGGATCATATGATTCCCTTTTCTAATTTTTTTTAAACGCAATTGAAAATGTTTAAAAATTCCGAACAAAAAACAGGCGTGTACATCTCGACATTATATGTGCTTAGAAAGTCATTTGGCAGAAAATCGATATTTTGTGTCTTGTGCGAAAAAGATAAAATTTGGTTCTTAAAAAGAGCTTTTCACGAGACAGTTCTCTATTTTTTTCACAAGACACAAAAATTGTTAGTTTTCCGCGAAACTTGGCGTGCACATATATCATATTGACATATATACGCGTCAATTTTTTGTTTATATTTTTCTAATATTTGAAATTGTTTTCCCTGTGTAGCAGGAGCATATGCTACCATGTTCAAAAGTGGATTTCCGACAATTAGCTGAAAACAGTAGCTTAATTGTAGTTGCTGGCTATTAGGCGTGCTGGGAGGTTGTGTTGACACGCCAACAGAAAAACAATATGCAGTGCGAAACTATCCCACTGTTTTACAGTAGTACATGGTTTGACATTTAACCGGTATTCAATATCTACCATATTCTTCTAGAAGCACGGCATGGGAATGATATGCTAGGTTCCTCCATACGTTGGTTCGTATCATCACGTTATGTCGGGCAACAAGTTGGTCGAATAAATCTCGACAGATGGGTATCAAATCACAAACTCAAATACTCTATTTAACAGAGACTACGTAGAAGCTGAAGTTATCTACGTGTCAGACGCATGTTCATGTCATTAATTATCAACATCATGGATCCATGGTACGTAGTGCTAGCATCTGACGATTAAAGAAAACGATGACTTCAGCAAACTTGGTTAATAATTAGTACTAGTAATCGTGGACGATATAGATCATTGTGCAAAAAGTAAAATACCTTACCGCTCTAGATTATATTCTTGTTATGGTTCTCCCAGTTTATTACTTATGAGAGAGTACAAGCATATGCTTGGAGTTTGAAAAATGCTACACATACATTAAAGGAATGCAACAAAGCTATGACACATGCATACGGTTGATATAATTAGAGAATTGACAAGGACCTAGGGAATATAGCTGAAAAATGGTAGAACAAATGCTCAATGCAACAAGACAACAAAGAATAATTTGCTCAAAAAATAAAAATATTCTATTAACTGAAAGAGAATTGAACAAGGTATTATTTTTCGTGGTTAATATTAATTTTGATTGATACCATGAGCGAAAACAACGTCCATAAATTCATCTATCTGACATTCATCATATTGATGAGCGGTTTCTTTCGTACAAATCAAATATATTACTAACTGGACATATTTCCATGAATCCAAATTATTAAGGTATCAAAAGGAAGTGCTAATCCTTTCAAAAAAGAAGAAGAATGAAGTACTAATCCATTGAAGAAACAAATGTCACCAGCTGTCAAACAAAAGAAAGATTGGCTTGCATGGACGGTTCCTAATGTTCCAACCATAGTAAAACTTGTAAAGAAGGAGCAGATTACTCTCTTATTGCTTTGGATAATTTAATTTCACAATTAGTTCAGTACACTTGGTAAAAAGGAGACCTAGCTAGAGAGAACCAAGGTAGTACTAGCTACCTAGCTATACTTAAGAAATCTTCCGTGAAAATAAAAAATAAACGAAATAAGAGGCCTAGAGAAACAAATCAGAGGCTCAGAAGAAGAAATAAATGTTCACCAGTAAAATGAAATGACCAACACTTACCCCCCATATTGCATGACGCGTGCCTGCGCATTCCTCATTTCCTCATGGAATGCTAAGATATTTTCGCGATCGATCGTCGCATTGTAGGCCAACTTTGTATGCATCAATCGAATCACTCCCATTGTTCTCACGAGTCCTTATTATTTTTGTTCTCCTCGTTGTACGGCCATGCAGCACTGGGCGACGAGGCCGTGGTGGTGGACGATGACGTCGACGGCGCTGCAGTGCCCGAGCCCGACATAGCCACCACCGCGGGCGATGGCGGACCCGCCCGGATGAGCTGCTGCGTCGAGAAGTCGATTATGTGGGAAGACGACGAGGGGGACATGGCGCCGAACGGCAAGTGGACGCCGCCCCCAGCGCCGGCACCAGCACCGGCGCTCTGCAGCAGCTGCGCGTACCGCATGAGGTCAGGGTACGGTACGACGGTCTGGTGCTGCTGGTGGTGAAGCGGTGGCCGCATTGCCGGTGTCCCTACGGCGGCGGCGTAGTGGAGTTGCTGCTGCTGCATTGATCTGTCCGGGATGCCGCGCGTGACAACGAAGCCGTGATCGGTGCGTCCTTGGACGCGCTCGGGGAAGTTGAGCTTGGCTTTGGTGCCCTTGAAGCGCAGCGCGGCCTCGTCATAGGCGATGGCGGCATCCTCCGCCGTGTCGAAGGTGCCGAGCCACACCCGCGCCGCCTTCTTGGGGTCCCGGATCTCGGCTGCCCACTTCCCCCACGGCCGCTGTCTCACCCCTCTGTAGTGCCGCTTCCTCCCTGCCACATGTGCACAAATGTAATTAGTTTACCAGCATCTGACAACGAACTTGGGCCTTAATAATTTTATATATTGCAGATACATTTCGTCAGAGCTAACGTAATACGCTTATACACGTACGCATCCGCATAAAATATTTCTGGCACGATTGAATAAGTTAAGGAGTTGAATCAAGAGCATAGTTGGTAGCGTATCTTCGTGCATGAAACAGGCAAAACTACTGTATTTTTGTCGAGATTTTGTCAATCCAGTTTTACCACCTATTAAGCCACGGATTGGGGTGAAAGAAACAAGGAAAACCAACTGCTACGATTTACTGGCCCAGTTTAGCTGGATGTGTTTGGCTGATGTGAAGCTTCCAAACGGTTACAACTGAGCGGAAGCCGAGCGTGCCATGCTCTCGCCATCCTACGTGCCCACGGACAAAACAACTCTATGTTTGGAACCATCGACCGATGCTATATTCATTAGTTACCTTGCTCCTCAGCGGCGGCGGTGGCCGCCGCGGCGTGCTGCTGCTGCTCCACGGAGACAGCGACGGATCCGGCGGGGTAGTACGCTTGATGCTGCTCGGGAGAGGCGCGGATGACGTGGGACAGAGCGGAGACCATGGCGGTGGCGTCCTGGTCGGCGCGCGCCGAGTAGTAGTACTGCGCGTACGCCTCCGGGGAAGGGGATGGATCGGACACACCTGTGCCGGAGCTTCTGCCGCCGGTTGTAGCTCCATGCTGCTGCTGCTGCTGCTGCGCGTGCGCGAGGAGGTCGTGATACTGCTCATCCTCCTCCTCTTGCTCGTGCTTTGCTGCTGACGGGGGCGGTGGCAGCTGTTCCTCCTCCTCGTCGGCGGGTAGGGGCCTCTTCCCATGCCTCCGAGGATCCACCTTAGTTGATCGGTCTCTCCACCGCCGGCGCTTTCTTTTCTTTCTTGGCGTCGGGGATCGAGATCGAGCTATAGCTGTGGCGCTGGACTGGACTTTGGTGCCCACGGGAGAACGACGTACTGATAAGAACGCCGAGGGAGAGAGAGAGATGGAGGGGATGAGCTCAAGTGCCGAACGCCTTTATGACATCTAGCTGCGAGTACTAAAGAAGAAAAGAGGAGTATATATCTTGCCTAGGCAGAGACGTAGAGTTCAGTTCTTGCACCTTTGGCTGTGTTTTCTTCTATCTGTGAGAGTGATAATTATAGATAAACATGTTCTAGTACGTAACTCTTGGTTTCTAGTATCAATATCTTTCAAAAACAATGTTCATTTTTCGTCCCTCAATAATGTAAAATAGACACCATGCAGAGTACTACTAGATGGCATAGCGGTATACACATGCATGTGCCAGGCTAACGGGCTCTTTTGACAACAAGATTGTAGAAACTAAGAAATTCAAAAGAAATATTGGAAATACAAATATCCAGTAAAATCCACCAAATTCATAAAATTTGAGCCAAAATCATGAAATAGTAAAACCATAATACTACCTACATCTGTAAAATGATGTCTTAACTTTGTCTGAATTTAAATGTATATAGACACACTTTAGTGCATAGATACATCTGAATTTAGACAAATCTCTAACATCCTTTTATGGATGGAGGGAGTATTGTATATTTTCTTAGAATTCCTAGTTCACATGATATGATACGTAATTTTGTTACCATTTGTGTTTCTTAAATATAATGGCATTTCTGATTGTCCTTATTATTTACTCATAATACTTCCCAAGTTACCATAATAAAGAAGAAAAATGCTGAGTCCATAAAAAATGTAAGAATTTCTGCCTTTCCATTTATCTTAAAAAGGAACTTTTAATGTAGAAAAATGCTACTTCCTCCGGTTCAAAATAATTGCTTAAATTTGCATGTTCTACACACTGGAACATGTCTAGATACATCCATTTCAGGTAATTATTTTGAACAGGAGGAAGTAGTAACTATGGGATTCTCGTATCAACATTTGTGAAGCATGTTTTTTTTTTGTAGATCTCAACGCAAATTTAGTGAACATTATCTACGAAAAAAGTATCCTTGAAATTTAGGTAACAAGGAAAAATCGATATGGCACTCGAATCTACATATTGGACGATGTAGCTAAATGAATTATGAAATTCCTTGCAATATAATAAATTATTGTTTTTGTTGTAAAATTCATGGTGATTTTTGAACATGCCTTACTATATTTATTACTTTTCTTTTATTTTGAAATATTTATCAAGTTAATTTAAATTAGTCAATAAATCCTTAGGTTAGAACTTTTTAAATTGTGTCAATAACTTCTATAAAAAATCTATTTTTTTGTAATATTTCGATTTTTATTGATTGTAGATATGTATTCATTTAACTTTATTATTTTATTCTGCTTAAATATGTCATCACACAACTGTAATAATCAATATGATAGTTTTCATAAAGGATAGCTATATGTTTATGAAAATCATGCATATATAATATATTATGTATAGAAATGAAATTCAACACCCAAGGTGCATAATGCTGTTTTTTTGCACCTGATGTATTTTTAGCTTTGTTCATTCATAAAATAAAACTAATTACATGCATATTGACCCATAACGAAAAATCAACATAACAACGCAATATATGAGTTAGAATGATGTAAAAAGATAAGAAAACAAATACTTACTTTATGTCAAATTTTGGTACGTCACATTAATGAAAAAAATATGAATTTCTATATTTTTTAGTTCTTTTTGAACGACAAGTAAGACCAATTTACGTGCCATAAAAATAATATCTAGTTTTGAAGAAACAAGGTGGGTTAATGTGTCCTGATATACACATATATATATACTCGGAATTTTTGTGGCAATTATGATCTTCTATATATACTAAAATAGATACTTGGGAAAATATAAAAGTATGATATGTATTTACAACCTTTTATGTTAGAGTAAGTGCATACATATAATAGCAATAATACAAAATCATTCTTTAGCTTTCCTGAACTTCTCAACAATAAAGTGTTGAAACAAAACATTTAACACAATTATCTCCAACGTACGAACCTGTAACTGTTTTAAAACTTTGTATATAAGAACTAGTGCGACAGTTTAACTTACAAGGAAGTGTTTATGTAAGCTAAATAGATGTCAGAATGAAGTGAGTCATGCATTGCAGTATTCAAGTGAATACTTGAATGACGTGTTGCATTGGCACTAATTGGATTGAGTTGATGTCTTTTGATAATGTGGATGAAGTTCTTGATCCTGCTCAATGAAATGCAAACTAGGAACACATTCGAAATTAAACTGGATGAAGGTATTGTATGGGGTAGTGTCTTCGGGTAGCCTTCGAGGAGCAGTTTACAAATGGAACTCCAAGATTATACTGCTTTAAGAATAGGATGGGACTTGTGCTCATCCACGTCACATCTTCTTCCTTACATAAGTCCGTCCATACTTGTCGATCTGATTTGTCCGAGTATGTCTTCCAATCAGCTCAGTTTGACACCCAAGGTCTATGTTTACATTTGCCCAAATGTCGTCTACTCCATAACTGAAGATCACCCTTTATAGTTAGCCAACTTCCTGCCAATGTAACTGAGATAAGTGGTTACTCACACTGTCATATACACTAGTATGACCCCACATGTAATCTACCAATGTAACTGATCGATGTAATCTACCAATGTTACATTAGCAAGCCTCCCAAATTAACTGGGGTCTTTACCAGATGACCCTATAGAGCCTAGCAAGATCATCCTTGCAGAAATCAGACAATCCAGTAGTATGAACTAAAACTGGACATCGATCAGATATTCAGATCTACAACAAATTAATAAGGCGCTGAACCTTTGACATCGTAAACTCAACGACTTGTCGCCGAACCATCCGTGCAAGGTAGAATACAGTGCGATCATTAACTCGATCTCAGCTCATCGATGATCCAATCCAATTACAGAACCTAGCTGAACTATGCTTTCAGCTTATTAGTGTTGCTTATGCCCGCGTGTGCGTCCATCGCGGAATTTGGCATGCATTTAGGAGGCATAGTTTCGAAAGCAACTGAGGGCACCCGCCCTGGCAGGATGGAACTCGATCTCTCGACAGCAATCGAGAGTCAAAATTGGGCACGTAGGTACTGGTGGTGCAGAGGCGAGCAAGCGTTGTTGTCCCGGGGTCAAACGGGAGGCACGCTGGCCGATTCAATGACTGTAGTTCAGTGGTCCGCCGTATCGCCTCGCAAGTCATCGGATCACCGACGGCCGGCGAAATATGCAGGGACGGGAGTAATGTTGCTAGAGGTAGCGACGCGACGGCAGGTAGCAGCTTTGACCGGCCGGCTGGGGCACGTAACTAAGGTCTACTCCTGCGTCGGTTTTAGAAGCAGACCGTTGAACTTGAGCATGACCTCCTAGCTACCACTATACATTGATTCTAGGCTTCATCGCTATCTGTTTGACCAGAGAAAAACTAATGGTAATGCATATTTTTTTAGAGTTTAGTTTGTTAGTCCGGTTGTAAGTTAAGTGTTCAAACTCAAGTTTGACCAACAACTTCATTAACAAAATATTAATTCCTCTGAAAAGGAAATTAAATTAAACGTGTTGAAAATTATGGCCCTGGTATTGGCCGTTGTGCTCTTTGCGGGAGCGAAGAGGGAGCCGATCATATTTTCTTTTCCTGTTCTCCGGCTCTCCTAGCCTGGAGTGTGTTGAGAGAGTTGCTTGGGTGCAACTGGTGTCCAGCCTCCTTTGCTCAATTCTTTGCTATCGTCTCTAACTTCTCGGGTAGTTTTAGGCGGTTGGCATGGGTCTTGTTTGTGGCCCAATCTTGGACGCTGTGGACTTGTAGAAATAAGCTTACCATTGATTCTAAGGTTTTATCTCACCCCGCTGACATTGTGTTTAAAACGATGCTTTTTCTACAACACTGGATGCCGCTGGCGAGAGCTAAAGACCTCCCTCATCTTCGGCGGGCTGCAAGCGGACTGAAGAGGATCCACGCCAAGTTACTTGCGCCGGTGCCTTAGCTTTTGGTGTCTCGGTCTGTTAGGGGAGGCCGACCCCACCGTTTCCGTACTTTGGCTAAGCTGTATGCCGCAGCATTGTACTCGTATGATTGTGAACTCGTTGGGCTTTATTAATTTAAAGTCGGGCACTTCTGTGCCTTCTATCTAAAAAAAAAATTATGTTACCAAATGGAAAATAACAACCTCAGTCCTTGTCGGCGGGAGAACTCTGTTTTTCTTTGTTCTCCTCAGTCAGTTTAGGGGTTATGTCACACTTAGGAAGACGTGCCAGTGGCGCTTCCCTAGAGATGTAATAAGTCCTCCCCTTCTAGTCTCCTTTCCGATGATGCGTCTAGCTTCGTTATAGGGCACGTGAAGGTTTGTATCCGGCGGATCTCATTGGACTTGGTTGTCAGTGTTCCTTTTGATATAAGCTTCTCTTCATTGGCGATGGCGCTGCTGCTCTCTTGCTTTGGTTCTTTTGGGGGCTTAGCATGAGAACCTAGCGCATGTCTATTACAATAAGCTCTACTAGAACAAGCTTTATCTAGCTTCAGTGAGGGAGGGGCAAGGACGGCGGTGTGCCTTTGGCTCACGAGTGCTTGTAGTTGTCGCTACATCGTCCAAAGAAAATTTTATAATTTTAATTATTTTTAATTTTTTTGGTATCATTATTGAAGATTATGAATAGATTGGTGGAATTTTTGTCAAAAAATGTTACCAAATATAATTTTTAAAATAAACTTATAGAATTGGTATTTGGTGCACTAGCCAAGTTATTTTTTTAAAAAGAACCAAACTAATGGAAAGAGCTAGACAATATATTTCCACATTATCCTCCTATGTTTTCAGTACTATGTTGGCAGGGTTTTGAACTGCAGATATCTTGGCTCTTGGCTCCGCTACCATATAGTAGAATTGATACAGTAGCTAACTTATCCAAAAAAATTAAACTGATAGAAAGGGGCTACATATTATATTTAATAGTAAAATTTAAGAAACCGTTCGTCACACCTAACCTGGTATGTAGGATATACACCTGTCGATCAAACTTCAAATTTGAACGTACTAAGCAATGAAACCCATGTCAGTGGCAATACAAACTGATACTATGGCAGTTCAAGGGCCGTCACGAGCACGGGTCACAGCCGGCGTGACTCTAGACACCGGCCGATGGCGACGTACGCAGTACGAATGGTCGATCGTTGTCACCTCAGTTGTTTTCGGTCCGACGGTCAAAGGTGAACCTATCAAGTATGGGAGTGTGTGGTGCCCGATCGACGATAGTGTATCTACAAAGGTCCGTTCACTTCACACTTCACACTTCACTACTGTTTGTGTCCGTGCAAGGTTAACGTCTGTCCACTCATCGGCACGATTGGGGTTGAGGTGTGCCACCACTGTGCACGTTCTTTGGTTGTACTGTTCGTGTCCCTATTTGCATGCTAAACTTCGTCGACAGAAATTAGTCACAGGAGACATCTGTTTTTCTTTCTGAACTTCGCAGGCGGACGATTAGCCGACCAGGCGTGAGGAAGATTTTTTTTTCTCGAACGTGATGACCGCATTACGATGCACACATCCGAAGAAAAAAAGTTATTATAAAAGAAGTCATGCTACAATTATGTGTGCCTTGTGGCAGGAGAACTATCACACAACACAAGAAGCTCAACTTCTCTGAAAACAACGCTTTTAAGAAGGAAACATTGTATAAGCGCCATCGTCGCCCGATTAAAGATGTTAGGTTTTCACGCTGGTGAAAGTTCACGCTCGCAAAACAATGACTTTAACAAGATCATTGTCAGGTACAACCAATTAAAACTAGACCTTGGATTTTCTTCCCGAGAGATAAGACTTTGAACTTCTCTTATACTGACACCTCCACTTACGATGTTGTTGCTCTAAATCACAAAATAGCGAGCCATGTCCTCGTCGCAACAAAAATGGGAACCACTATTGCTGGCCATCAAATTCCGGCTTCAATGACCTTCTCGGCCAGCTGATTTCACCATGGAATGAGAAAGCGTGTCCCTTGATGGTAACAACCAATAGGTATTAGCACGCTCCTCTGAAACCAAACCATAAGAGTAAAAACACGGTTACGCTTGACCGAATTCTGGCCGATCCAACAATCTCCCGGCATGAATTGCCCAATGGAGTTCGCCGATGGAGCATTCCGGAGCACAACACTCCAGCCAGATCGATGGAGACACGCATCCGGCAGATCATCATCTTGACTCGAGTTGGAAACCTAGGACAACCACCTTTATTCATGGTCACGTAAGTTGCTGAGAAGAAGACGACCACGTTGCCACCAATCTGGAAGGACTCACACCTAGCCTAGCACGCTATGACGCGGGCGACAAATCGCACATCGCAAGCCAACCTGTCTAAGCACGACGGAGACCCATAACCCGGTGAAGACCAATCAGATCGATCCTCCCCGGCGAGAAAGCCAAAAATGAACTAGGGCTTGGGCACCACGCTGCCGTACGAGCGCCAACGGCACCGCCGGACGGAGCAGGCAAGCCATCAGGCTTCAGGCCTAACTCCAATGTCGCCCTTGTAGACATCGAAATCTCCATATTCTTTCCACCATGTCCGCTGCCCAAGGTCCAAGATCTGTGACCGGTTAGGGTTCCCCCTTCACCTTTGGGTGTGGGGGGCGCCGCCATCGTGGCCAGAGGCCGGCGGTAGCGACGGAGGGGAGGCCGGCGGACCTTAGGGTTGGGGAGGCTCACGTGGGTCAGCTGGTTGTACGTCTCTCTCCATGGCTGCTCTGAGGAAAATGCACTGTGATCAGCAGATACCAGAAGTTATGGCAAGCAGCAATGCCACACGTGGGGAGTCGGCTTATGCTGAGGAGACTGTCTATGTCGCGGGAACCAGGGTCCCCGTCTCGTCGGGTGACGGTGGCCAGGGCAGACCGCTAGGCGGGAGCGCTACGTCAAGATAAAGTCAAAGAAGACCCCTGAGACCTACAAGATCAACATATTTAAGGTTCGCCCCTGATGGGGAATTCCTGAACCATGATACGTTTTGCGAGCACTAACCTATTAACGAGATGCCGAAGCGCCAGTTCCTGTTTTGTGTTGTTTTTGGTTTCAGAAATCCTACACATGAAATATTCTCGGAATTGGACGAAACAAAAGCCCAGGGTCTTATTTTTCCACGGAGCTTCCAGAAGACCGAAGAGGATACGAAGTGGGGCCACGGGGCGCCGACACCACAAGGCGGAGCGGCCAGCATGAGGCCCGCGCCGGCCTATGGTGTGGGGCCCCCGTGCCTCCTCCGATTCTGCCCTTCCGCCTACTTATACTCTCCGTCGCGAAAGCCCTATTACCGAGAGCCACGATACGGAAAAAGTTCCAGAGACGCCGCTGCCGCCAATCCCATCTCGGGGAATTCAGGAGATCGCCTCCGGCACCCTGCTGGAGAGGGGAATCATCACCCGGAGGACTCTACATCACCATGATCGCCTCCAGACAGATGTGTGAGTAGTTCATCCTTGGACTATGGGTCCATAGCAGTAGCTAGATGATTGTCTTCTCCTCAATGTGCTATCATGTTTAGATCTTGTGAGCTGCCTATCATGATCAAGATCATCTATTTGTAATGCTACATGTTGTGTTTGTTGGGATCCGATGAATATGGAATACTATGTCAAGTTGATTATCAATCTATCATATATGTGTTGTTTATGATCTTGCATACTCTCCGTTGCTAGTAGAGGCTCTGGCGAAGTTGATACTTGTAACTCCAAGAGGGAGTATTTATGCTCGATAGTGGGTTCATGCCTCCATTGAATCTGGGACAGTGACAGAAAGTTCTAAGGTTGTGGATGTGCTGTTGCCACTAGGGATAAAACATCAACGCTTTGTCTAAGGATATTTGTGTTGATTACATTACGCACCATACTTAATGCAATTGTCTATTGTTTGCAACTTAATACTGGAAGGGGTGCGGATGCTAATCCGAAGGTGGTCTTTTTAGGCATAGATGCATGCTGGATAGCGGTCTATGTAATTTGTCGTAATGCCCTAAGTAAATCTCATATTAGTCATCATGATATGTATGTGCATTGTTATGCCCTCTCTATTTGTCAATTGCCCAACTGTAATTTGTTCACCCAACATGCTAATTCTTATTGGAGAGACACCACTAGTGAACTGTGGACCCCGGTCCATTCTTTTACATCTGAATACAATCTACTGCAATCATTATTCTCTGCTGCTCATTGCAAACAAACATCATTTTCCACACCATACGTTTAATCATTTGTTTACAGCAAGCCGGTGAGATTGACAACCTCACTGTTAAGTTGGGGCAAAGTATTTTGATTGTGTTGTGCAGGTTCCACGTTGGCGCCGGAATCCCTGGTGTTGCGCCGCACTACACTCCGTCACCAACAACCTTCACGTGGCCTTCGTCTCCTACTGGTTCGATAACCTCGGTTTCTTACTGAGGGAAACTTGCTGCTGTACGCATCACACCTTCCACTTGGGGTTCCCAACGGGCGTGTGTTTTACGTGTCATCAAGCTAAATTTATGGCGCCGTTGCCGGGGAGATTAAGACACGCTGCAAGGGGAGTCTCTCACATCCAATCTCTTTACTTTGTTATTGTCTTGCTTTACTTATTTTTTGCTTTGCTTGCTTTCTTTATATCAAAAATACAAAAAAATTAGTTACCTTCTTTACTTTATTTACTGTCTTGTTTGCGTTCTCTATATTGAAAACACAAAAAAATTAGTTACTTGCATTTAATTTATTTTGTTATCATGACTAGTCCTGTACTTGTTACTCTATCACCTGAGGAATTGATCTTTACCTTTAAACAAGGGGATGAGGAGAGTTTTAAGGGAGCTTGGTCTAGAATTTTTGATTCTTATGGTAAAACTGAACCTAAAATGACTCTAAGCCTGCTTCTTAATAATTTTTATTTTGGGCTTATTCTTCGCTATAGATATGCCTTGGATTCTGTAGTGGGAGGAGATTTCCTTCATTGCGATGGGGATCAAGCTTTTAATGCCATAAAAAAATTGGTTGCATCATCTAGCTCAGCTAATAATTTTGAATCATCTCTTGCTAGTATTTATAATAGATTAAACACTCTCGAGATAAATATATCCTGTTTAAAAGAAGGGTATAGTAAGATTCGTGAGCATTTTGATTATGTTCCAGTAAACTTTGAACCTTCAATGTGGGACCCTACTATTAAAGTTGCTATTTGTGGTGAAACTTTTTATGCCCGCTGTGATATTACGTCTGAGTTTTGCCTTATGCCTAAAAGTATTTATGAATCTTTGACACTTTGGGGACTTACTGAAGGAGGAGAAGGAATAACTCTTACTGATAACTCTGTTATAATTCCAAAGGGAATAGCTGAAGGTGTGTTCACAATCATTTTTGGAAGAACGGTATCCACTGATTATCTCGTTATTGAATGTGTAGGGACATGACAAATCACACTTGGAAGATCCATGCTGAAACTCTTGGGAGAAATCATAGATGTGGGGAAAGGCACTCTAAATTTTACCTCTACACCCGGATGCGGCCATATATTCCCTAAACCAAAGAGTAAGAATAAGAGTAAGAAGGGGAGGCACAAAGCCCCTGGTAATAATGTTTATGCTTCATCTTTTGATAATACTTGATTCACACTTTCTGCGCATAGCTGAAAGGTGTTAAAGAAAAGCGCTTATGGGAGACAACCCATTATTTTACTACAGCACTTTTGTTTTATATCGAGTCTTGGAAGTTGTTACTACTGTAGCAACCTCTCCTTATCTTTATTTTATTGCATTGTTGTGCCAAGTAAAGTCTTTGATAGTAAGGTTGATAGCTGTCACGAATTTGAGTAGGCCTCTCTGTAGGTAACTCAGACAAATCTGCCAATTTTCATGTGTGATCCTCAGATATGTACGTAACTTTCATTCAATTTGAGATTTTTCATCTGAGCATGTTAAGTACCTCTAAAAAATTCGTCTTTACGGACTGTTCTGTTTTGACATATTCTGCCTTTAATTTCACATTGCCTCTTTTGCTATGTTGAATGGATTTCTTTGTTCCATTAACTTTCAGTAGCTTTGAGCAATGTCCAGAAGTGTTAAGAATGATTATGTTACCTCTGAACATGTGAATTTTAGATTATGCACTAACCCTCTAATGAGTTTGTTTTGAGTTTGGTGTGGAGGAAGTTTTCAACGATCAAGAGAGGAGGATGATACAATATGATCAAGAAGAGTGAAAAGTCTAAGCTTGGGGATGCCCCCGTGGTTCTCCCTGCATATTTCAAGAAGACTCAAGCATCTAAGCTTGGGGATGCCCAAGGCATCCCCTTCTTCATCGACAACTTATCATGTCACCTTCAGTGAAACTATATTTTTATTTCATCACATCCTATGTGCTTTACTTGGAGCGTCTGTATGTTTTATTTTTGTTTTTGTTTGAATAAAATCGGATCCTAGCATTCTTTGTGTGGGAGAGAGACACGCTCCGCTGTTTCATATGAACACTGGTGTTCTTAGATTTACTTTTAATGTTCATGGCGAAGGTTGAAAACTGCTTTGTTCATTGCTATTTGGTTGGAAACAGAAAATGCTTCATGTGGTAATTGGTATATGGTCTTGAATAATTTGATACTTGGCAATTGTTTTGCTCAAATAGATCATGTTTAAGCTCTTACATCATGTGCTTTGCACCTATTAATGAAGAACTACCATAGAGCTTGTTGAAATTTGGTTTGCATGATTGGTCTCTCTAAAGTCTAGATATTTTCTGGTGAAGTGTTTGAACAACAAGGAAGACAGTGTAGAGTCTTATAATGCTTGCAATATGTTCTTATGTAAGTTTTGATGTATCGATTCATACTTGTGTTTGCTTCAAACAACCTTGCTAGCCAAAGCCTTGAACTGAGAGGGAATTCTCCTCGTGCATCCAAATCCTTGAGCCAAAACCTATGTCATTTGTGTCCACCATACCTACCTACTATGTGTATTTCTCTGCCATTCCAAAGTAAATTGCTTGAGTGCTACCTTTAAAATTTCATTCCTTGTCTTTGCAATATATAGCTCATGGGAAAATATCCTTAAAAACTATTGTGGTAAAGAATATGTAGCTTATGTATCTTATTTCTTATAAGTTGCTTGTTGAGCGGTAACCTTTGTTCAATATCATGTGAGTTTCTATGCATGTTCGTCTTGTCTGAAGTAAGGGTGATTTATCATGATCAAATGGTTTGAGTATGCATATTGTTGGAGAAGAACATTGGGCCGCTAACTAAAGCCATGTATCATGGTGGAAGTTTCAGTTTGGACATTAATCATCAATCTCTTATGAGAATATTATCTATTGTTGAATGCTTATGCATTAAAGAGGAGTCCATTATCTGTTTTCTATGTTGTCCCGATATGGATGTCCTTAGTTGAGATCTATCAAAAACGAGAAATCAAATGCGATCTATCTCCTTAGACCTTTGTACAGGCGGCATAGAGGTACCCCTTTGTGACACTTGGTTGAAACATATGTTATGCAATGATAATCCATGTAAATCCAAGCTAATTAGGACAAGGTGCGAGCACTATTGGTATTCTATGCATGAGGCTTGCAACTTATAGGATGTCTTATGCATAACACATATGAATTATTACTACCGTTGACAAAATTGTTTCTATATTTTCAAAATAAAATCTCTAGCACAAAAATAGTAATCCATGCTTCCCTCTGCAAAGGGCCTTTCTTTTACTTTATGTTGAGTCAGTTTACCTACTTCTTTCTATCTTAGAAGCAAACACTTGTGTCAACTGTGTGCATTGATTCCTACATACTTGCTTATTTGCATTCATCATATTACTTTGTGTTGACAATTATCCATGAGATATACATGTTGAAGTTGAAAGCAACTGCTGAAACTTATATCTTCCTTTGTGTTGCTTCAAAACTTTCTACTAAGAATTTATTGCTTTATGAGTTAACTCCTATGCAAGTCTTATTGATGCTTGTCTTGAAAGTACTATTCATGAAAAGTCTTTGCTATATGATTCAGATGTTTAGTCATTGTCTTTACCTTTTCTTCGAATCACTTCATTCATCTCATATGCTTGACAATAGTATTGATCAAGATTATGATAGCATGTCACTTCAGAAATTATCCTTGTTATCGTTTACATGCTCGAGGGTGAGTAGGAACTAAGATTGGGGATGCTTGATACGTCTCAAACGTATCTATAATTTCTTATGTTCCATGCTAGTTTTATGACAATACTCACATGTTTTATACATACTTTACATCATTTATATGCATTTTCCGGCACTAACCTATTAACGAGATACCGAAGCACCAGTTCCTGTTTTGTGCTGTTTTTGGTTTCAAAAATCCTACACAGGAAATATTCTCGGAATTGGACGAAACAAAAGCCCAGGGTCTTATTTTTTCACGGAGCTTCCAGAAGACCGAAGAGGATACGAAGTGGGGCCACGGGGCGCCGACACCACAAGACGGCGCGGCCAGCATGAGGCCCGCGCCGGCCTATGGTGTGGGGCCCCCGTGCCTCCTCCGACTCTGCCTTCCGCCTACTTATACTCCCCGTCGCGAAAACCCTATTACCGAGAGCCAGGATACGGAAAAAGTTCCAGAGACGCCGCCGCCGCCAATCCCATCTTGGGGGATTGAGGAGATCGCCTCCGGCACCCTGCCGGAGAGGGGAATCATCACCCGGAGGACTCTACATCACCATGATCGCCTCCGGACTGATGTGTGAGTAGTTCATCGTTGGACTATGGGTCTATAGAAGTAGCTAGATGGTTGTCTTCTCCTCAATGTGCTATCATGTTTATATCTTGTGAGCTGCCTATCATGATCAAGATCATCTATTTGTAATGCTACATGTTGTGTTTGTTGGGATCCGATGAATATGGAATACTATGTCAAGTTGATTATTGATCTATCATATATGTGTTGTTTATGATCTTGCGTGCTCTCCGTTGCTAGTAGAGGCTCTGGCCAAGTTGATACTTGTAACTCCAAGAGGGAGCACTTATGCTCGATAGTGGGTTCATGCCTCCATTGAATCTGGGACAGTGACATAAAGTTCTAAGGTTGTGGATGTGCTGTTGCCACTAGCGATAAAACATCAATGCTTTGTCTAATGATATTTGTGTTTATTACATTACGCGCCATACTTAATGCAATTGTCTGTTGTTTGCAACTTAATACTGGAAGGGGTGCGGATGCTACCCGAAGGTGGACTTTTTAGGCATAGATGCATGCTGGATAGCGGTCTATGTAATTTGTCGTAATGCCCTAAGTAAATCTCATATTAGTCATCATGATATGTATGTGCATTGTTATGCCCTCTCTATTTGTCAATTGCCCAACTGTAATTTGTTCACCCAACATGCTAATTCTTATTGGAGAGTGATACGTCTCCAACGTATCGATAATTTCTTATGTTCCATGCCACATTATTGATGTTATCTACATGTTTTATGCACACTTTATGTCATATTCGTGCATTTTCTGGAACTAACCTATTAACAAGATGCCGAAGTGCCAGTTGTTGTTTTCTGCTGTTTTTGGTTTCAGAAATCCTAGTAACGAAATATTCTCGGAATTGGACGAAATCAACGCCCAGGGTCCTATTTTACCACGAAGCTTCCAGAAGACCGAAGAGGAGACGAAGTGGGGCCACGAGGTGGCCACACCCTAGGGCGGCGCGGCCCCCCCCCCTTGGCCGCGCGGCCCTGTGGTGTGGGCCCCTCGTGCCGCCTCCTGACCTGCCCTTCCGCCTACTTAAAGCCTCCGTTGCGAAACCCCCAGTACCGAGAGCCACGATACGGAAAACCTTCCAGAGACGCCGCCGCCGCCGATCCCATCTCGAGGGATCTAGGAGATCGCCTCCGGCACCCTGCCGGAGAGGGGAATCATCTCCCGGAGGACTCTACGCCGCCATGGTCGCCTCCGGAGTGATGTGTGAGTAGTCTACCCCTGGACTATGGGTCCATAGCAGTAGCTAGATGGTTGTCTTCTCCCCATTATGCTTAATTGTCAGGTCTTGTGAGCTGCCTAACATGATCAAGATCATCTATCTGTAATTCTATATGTTGCGTTTGTTGGGATCCGATGAATAGAGAATACTTGTTATGTTGATTATCAAAGTTATGTCTATGTGTTGTTTATGATCTTGCATGCTCTCCGTTACTAGTAGATGCTCTAGCCAAGTAGATGCTTGTAACTCCAAGAGGGAGTATTTATGCTCGATAGTGGGTTCATGTCTCCGTGAATCTGGGGAAGTGACAGAAATCTCTAAGATTATGGATGTGCTGTTGCCACTAGGGATAAAACATTAGTGCTATGTTCGAGGATATACTCACTGATTACATTACGCGCAATACTTAATGCAATTGTCTGTTGTTAGCAACTTAATACTGGAGGGGGTTCGGATGATAACCTGAAGGTGGACTTTTTAGGCATAGATGCATGCTGGATGGCGGTCTATGTACTTTGTCGTAATGCCCAATTAAATCTCACTATACTCATCATAATATGTATGTGCATGGTCATGCCCTCTTTATTTGTCAATTGCCCAACTGTAATTTGTTCACCCAACATGCTGTTTATCTTATGGGAGAGACACCTCTAGTGAACTGTGGACCCCGGTCCAATTCTCTATACTGAAATACAATCTACTGCAATACTGTTCTACTGTTTTCTGCAAGCAATCATCTTCCACACAATACGGTTAATCCTTTGTTACAGCAAGCCGGTGAGATTGACAACCTCACTGTTTCGTTGGGGCAAAGTACTTTGGTTGTGTTGTGCAGGTTCCACGTTGGCGCCGGAATCCCTGGTGTTGCGCCGCACTACATCCCACCGCCATCAACCTTCAACGTGCTTCTTGGCTCCTCCTGGTTCGATAAACCTTGGTTTCTTTCTGAGGGAAAACTTGCTGCTGTGCGCATCATACCTTCCTCTTGGGGTTCCCAACGAACGTGTGAGTTACACGCCATCAAGCTCTTTTTCTGGCGCCGTTGCCGGGGAGATCAAGACACGCTGCGAGGGGAGTCTCCACATCCCAATCTCTTTACTTCGTTTTTGTCTTGCTTAGTTTTATTTACTACTTTGTTTGCTGCACTAAATCAAAATACAAAAAAATTAGTTGCTAGTTTTACTTTATTTGCTATCTTGTTTGTTATATCAAAAACACAAAAAAATTAGTTACTTGCATTTACTTTATCTAGTTTGCTTTATTTACTACTGCTAAAATGAGTAATCCTGAAGTTGAAGTTCGTACGTTTAAGCAACGAGGGGGAGAATGTTTAAGAGATGCTTGGTATAGAATTAGTGATGACCATAATAGGTGCACTAAGAAACACTCCACCACTATTTTACTCAGGAATTTTTATGTTGGTATCTCTAGCTGGAATAGATATGTTCTTGATAGTCTCGCAAAAGGTAACTTCCTAAGTACTCCTGCATTAGAAGCTAGTTGCATTATTGAGAGTCTATTTGGAATACCTCCTGTTGATGAAGTTAAAACTGAAATCTCTCTTGAAGATGTTATGAAAAAATTGGAAACCATAGAGAAAATTTTTCCAAGTATTGAAGCTAAATTGGAAATGTTACTTGATAAAACTGATGAACTTGATAAATCCTTAGGAGGAATTGATGAAAGAATTAGTGTCCTAGGAACTTGTGTTATCCATGACGATCAAAGCAATAGGATTGACGAACTTGAAAAAGCTATGGGAACCTTGGGTTCAACATTTTCTTCTCTTAAATATAAGGAGAAAGCTTATGTGGGTAAGGAGCAAAAGTTTATGTATGTCTCTAAAGTGCATAAACCAAAGAAGTATTATTATAGGCCTAAAATTGACAAAGCCCTTAGTGCCACTACGGATGGGGGAGCTCATAATAACGGCACACCATGTCTTGATAATACTTGATACACACTTTCTGCGCCTAGCTGAAAGGCGTTAAAGAAAAGCGCTTATGGGAGACAACCCATGGTTTTTACCTATAGTACTTTGTTTTTATTTTGTGTCTTGGAAGTTGTTTACTACTGTAGAAACCTCTCCTTATCTTAGTTTAGTGTTTTGTTGTGCCAAGTAAAGTCGTTGATAGTAAAGTTCATACTAGATTTGGATTACTGCGCAGAAACAGATTTCTTTGCTGTCACGAATCTGGGCTGTTTTCTCTGTAGGTAACTCAGAAAATTATGCCAATTTACGTGAGTGATCCTCAGATATGTACGCAACTTTCATTCAATTTGAGCATTTTCATTTGAGCAAGTCTGGTGCCTCGATAAAATTCGTCAATACGAACTGTTCTGTTTTGATAGATTCTGCCTTTTATTTCGCATTGCCTCTTTTGCTATGTTGGATGAATTTCTTTGATCCATTAATGTCCAGTAGCTTTATGCAATGTCCAGAAGTGTTAAGAATGATTGTGTCACCTCTGAACATGTTAATTTTTATTGTCGCTAACCCTCTAATGAGTTGTTCTAAGTTTGGTGTGGAGGAAGTTTTCAAGGATCAAGAGAGGAGTATGATGCAACATGATCAAGGAGAGTGAAAGCTCTAAGCTTGGGGATGCCCCGGTGGTTCACCCCTGCATATTCTAAGAAGACTCAAGCGTCTAAGCTTGGGGATGCCCAAGGCATCCCCTTCTTCATCGACAACATTATCAGGTTCCTCCCCTGAAACTATATTTTTATTCCATCACATCTTATGTGCTTTTCTTGGAGCGTCGGTTTGTTTTTGTTTTTTTGTTTTGTTTGAATAAAATGGATCCTAGCATTCACTTTATGGGAGAGAGACACGCTCCGCTGTAGCATATGGACAAGTATGTCCTTAGGCTCTACTCATAGTATTCATGGCGAAGTTTCTTCTTCGTTAAATTGTTATATGGTTGGAATTGGAAAATGATACATGTAGTAATTGCTATAAATGTCTTGGGTAATGTGATACTTGGCAATTCTTGTGCTCATGTTTAAGCTCTTGCTTCATATGCTTTGCACCCATTAATGAAGAAATACATAGAGCATGCTAAAATTTGGTTTGCATATTTGGTCTCTCTAAGGTCTAGATAATTTCTAGTATTGAGTTTGAACAACAAGGAAGACGGTGTAGATTCTTATAATGTTTACAATATGTCTTTTATGTGAGTTTTGCTGCACCGGTTCATCCTTGTGTTTGTTTCAAATAAGCCTTGCTAGCCTAAACCTTGTATCGAGAGGGAATACCTCTCATGCATCCAAAATACTTGAGCCAACCACTATGCCATTTGTGTCCACCATACCTACCTACTACATGGTATTTTCCGCCATTCCAAAGTAAATTGCTTGAGTGCTACCTTTAAAATTCCATCATTCACCTTTGCAATATATAGCTCATGGGACAAATAGCTTAAAAACTATTGTGGTATTGAATATGTACTTATGCACTTTATCTCTTATTAAGTTGCTTGTTGTGCGATAACCATGTTCACTGGGGACGCCATCAACTACTCTTTGTTGAATTTCATGTGAGTTGCTATGCATATTCGTCTTGTCTGAAGTAAGAGCGATCTACCACCTTATGGTTAAGCATGCATATTGTTAGAGAAGAACATTGGGCCGCTAACTAAAGCCATGATCCATGGTGGAAGTTTCAGTTTTGGACATATATCCTCAATCTCATATGAGAAAATTATTAATTGTTGTTACATGCTTATGCATAAAAGAGGAGTCCATTATCTGTTGTCTATGTTGTCCCGGTATGGATGTCTAAGTTGAGAATAATCAATAGCGAGAAATCCAATGCGAGCTTTCTCCTTAGACCTTTGTACAGGCGGCATAGAGGTACCCCTTTGTGACACTTGGTTAAAACATGTGCATTGTGATGATCCGGTAGTCCAAGCTAATTAGGACAAGGTGCGGGCACTATTAGTATACTATGCATGAGGCTTGCAACTTGTAAGATATAATTTACATGATACATATGCTTTATTACTACCGTTGACAAAATTGTTTCATGTTTTCAAAATCAAAGCTCTAGCACAAATATAGCAATCGATGCTTTTCCTCTATGGAGGACCATTCTTTTACTTTCATTGTTGAGTCAGTTCACCTATTTCTCTCCACCTCAAGAAGCAAACACTTGTGTGAACTGTGCATTGATTCCTACATACTTGCATATTGCACTTATTATATTACTCTATGTTGACAATTATCCATGAGATATACATGTTACAAGTTGAAAGCAACCGCTGAAACTTAATCTTCCTTTGTGTTGCTTCAATGCCTTTACTTTGAATTATTGCTTTATGAGTTAACTCTTATGCAAGACTTATTGATGCTTGTCTTGAAGTACTATTCATAAAAAGTCTTTGCTATATGATTCACTTGTTTACTCATGTCATATACATTGTTTTGATCGTTGCATTCACTACATATGCTTTACAAATAGTATGATCAAGGTTATGATGGCATGTCACTCCAGAAATTATTTTTGTTATCGTTTTACCTGCTCGGGACGAGCAGAACTAAGCTTGGGGATGCTGATACGTCTCCAACGTATCGATAATTTCTTATGTTCCATGCCACATTATTGATGTTATCTACATGTTTTATGCACACTTTATGTCATATTCGTGCATTTTCTGGAACTAACCTATTAACAAGATGCCGAAGTGCCAGTTGCTGTTTTCTGCTGTTTTTGGTTTCAGAAATCCTAGTAACGAAATATTCTCGGAATTGGACGAAATCAATGCCCAGGGTCCTATTTTGCCACGAAGCTTCCAGAAGACCGAAGAGGAGACGAAGTGGGGCCACGAGGTGGCCACACCCTAGGGCGGCGCGGCCCCCCCCTTGGCCGCGCGGCCCTGTGGTGTGGGCCCCTCGTGCCGCCTCCTGACCTGCCCTTCCGCCTACTTAAAGCCTCCGTTGCGAAACCCCCAGTACCGAGAGCCACGATACGGAAAACCTTCCAGAGACGCCGCCGCCGCCGATCCCATCTCGGGGGATCCAGGAGATCACCTCCGGCACCCTGCCGGAGAGGGGAATCATCTCCCGGAGGACTCTACGCCACCATGGTCGCCTCCGGAGTGATGTGTGAGTAGTCTACCCCTGGACTATGGGTCCATAGCAGTAGCTAGATGGTTATCTTCTCCCCATTGTGCTTAATTGTCGGGTCTTGTGAGCTGCCTAACATGATCAAGATCATCTATCTGTAATTCTATATGTTGCGTTTGTTGGGATCCGATGAATAGAGAATACTTGTTATGTTGATTATCAAAGTTATGTCTATGTGTTGTTTATGATCTTGCATGCTCTCCATTACTAGTAGATGCTCTGGCCAAGTAGATGCTTGTAACTCCAAGAGGGAGTATTTATGCTCGATAGTGGGTTCATGTCTCCGTGAATCTGGGGAAGTGACAGAAATCTCTAAGATTATGGATGTGCTGTTGCCACTAGGGATAAAACATTAGTGCTATGTTCGAGGATATAGTCACTGATTACATTACGCGCAATACTTAATGCAATTGTCTGTTGTTAGCAACTTAATACTGGAGGGGGTTCGGATGATAACCTGAAGGTGGACTTTTTAGGCATAGATGCATGCTGGATGGCGGTCTATGTACTTTGTCGTAATGCCCAATTAAATCTCACTATACTCATCATAATATGTATGTGCATGGTCATGCCCTCTTTATTTGTCAATTGCCCAACTGTAATTTGTTCACCCAACATGCTGTTTATCTTATGGGAGAGACACCTCTAGTGAACTGTGGACCCCGGTCCAATTCTCTATACTGAAATACAATCTACTGCAATACTGTTCTACTGTTTTCTGCAAGCAATCATCTTCCACACAATACGGTTAATCCTTTGTTACAGCAAGCCGGTGAGATTGACAACCTCACTGTTTCGTTGGGGCAAAGTACTTTGGTTGTGTTGTGCAGGTTCCACGTTGGCGCCGGAATCCCTGGTGTTGCGCCGCACTACATCCCGCCGCCATCAACCTTCAACGTGCTTCTTGGCTCCTCCTGGTTCGATAAACCTTGGTTTCTTTCTGAGGGAAAACTTGCTGCTGTGCGCATCATACCTTCCTCTTGGGGTTCCCAACGAACGTGTGAGTTACACGCCATCAGAGAGACACCACTAGTGAACTGTGGACCCCGGTCCATTCTTTTACATATGAATACAATCTACTGCAATCATTGTTCTCTGCTGCTCATTGCAAACAAACATCATTTTCCACACCATACATTTAATCCTTTGTTTACAGCAAGCCGGTGAGATTGACAACCTCACTGTTAAGTTGGGGCAAAGTATTTTGATTGTGTTGTGCAGGTTCCACGTTGGCGCCGAAATCCCTGGTGTTGCGCCGCACTACACTCCGTCACCAACAACCTTCACGTGGCCTTCGTCTCCTACTGGTGCGATAACCTCGGTTTCTTACTGAGGGAAACTTGCTGCTGTACGCATCACACCTTCCACTTGGGGTTCCCAACGGGCGTGTGTTTTACGCGTCATCAAACCACCAGTACAACCCTCACCCATCAGGCCCATCGCGCGACGCGCCCAGTAGGACATGCGGCGTGGGGCCTTTGCCGGCTGGAGCGTCTCGTCCCAACAAGTCGTAGATGCCTGGAAAAGTCATCCCGGGAAGAGCAAGTCAACCCGCCCCAGGAGTGCATGGTGGCCACCTAGCGTCATATCTCTAAAGAATCTTTGGTGGTGCAACGAGATCGCCGAGGTGGTAGGATGCACTCTGCCGCGGAAGGATAAGACAGATTGATGGCGTCCCACCATGGGGCCCTCGCCCTTGGAGAAGTCTGTGGAAGACACATGTATGCCATGCGCTCGATCCCTTTACCACCCCCTTCTGATATAAAAGGAGGATTTGTTGCTAGTGAAAACTTAGGCTTGGGAGAAGAAGGAAAAAAAAGTTATATCGGAGGCGAAGGAAGAGGGAGTCTCAGCTCCCTGTGTAATCTGTTCAACAATCAAGGAGATCAGACAAGCATGAGTATGAGTTTCATATCTTGCATCGTGAACTTGGGTAAGAATCATGTGTGTTTGTGTTGTGCTTAATTGTCGTGGTATCGTCACGGCATATGCCATAGGGTGGCTAATCGAAGTGGTTCCTGAGGGATCTCACGGCGGTATCCGGATGCGGGTATGGGCACGAGCGACACGGCGACGTACCCAGGTTCGAGGCCCTCCGATGGAGGTAAAACCTCTACTCCTGCTATGAGTGTATATGATGATCACACAATACAATGGTGCTCCTAGAGCTGTGTCCGGCTGCTCCTGAGAGGCTAAGGGAGACGATGGTCTCTCTCACAGGGCAGCTCTGTAGGTGGGTGAAAGCAATAAATGATCGATCCCCTGCACGAGAGGGGGTAGTGCGGCTTATATAGGCACCGGCACTTTACATATAAGACCCTATAGTTTACTGGCCGGCTTGGCCGGCTCCGGCTTCCGCTCCTTCCCGAGGCGGTGACGTCAGGAGTGGTTGAGGCATCGTGGCCTGTCCCATCCGGCTGCCATGGTCAGCGGTATCGAGAGGAAGTGTCCCTGTCCTCGCCAGCCACTGTAGCCAGTACGGATCGTCGTAAGCCCTGACGGCCTGTCCGGCGCGTGGCACTATTGCTCCACAGTGCCCCGCGCTTTACGGAAGATGGAGTCAGCGTGGACTTTAGGAACCCGGACCACCAACCCGGTTCCTTCCAGTGCAAGACTCGCCAGCCTCGAGTCGGTCTGAGGTACAAACCCCAGTCGGATATGGCTTGTAGAAGCCGGCCCAGCTACAGCATTGGTGGCCGCAGCTAGGCCGACTAGGACCTAGAGCCAACCGGCTTCCGGACCAGCCGGCCACGGCGCCAGCCGGCTGCTCCTCAGCCGGCCTTTGCCGCGAGCCGGCCAGTGGCCAGCCGGCTGCTCCGCGTCCATTGCCCTATCCGGGGTCTTCCCCCCGACATTAGCCCCCGAAGCTGGCAAGGTCCTGCGTTTAGAAGGACCTAGGCAGGTTTTCCTGGCTTCTCGAATATATTTGACGGCACTAGGAGGGGCCGACTGAGAATTTCCATTCAGCCGGCTGCGCCCTCATCCGGCTCGTTCCTGCCGGCTGCTTCTAGCCGGCCGCTTTTTACACTTGTATAGTTTTTGCTTTCTCGCAAGATCTGATGGCGTCTCCGCCTTGCTGATGAATTTTGGCTCGAGTGGAACTTATCGTCCGGCTCCGGCTTGCGGCGCGCCGGAGTCTCCGCCGCCTCGGGCCCTGCGCCCGACTTGACTGGTCTGACGCCTGGCCTGGCGGTCGGTTCGTCTGGTCACATCAATGTCCCTCCGGATCCGGTGCGGTAGTGGGCGACGTGGTGTGGCCGTTTCTGGTAACGGTAGCGGTCGTGGGAGGAGTTACGGCGCAGTAAATCCGGAGACGTGGCCCACGTCGGCCACTTGGAGGCCAACCGCCCGCCGCGGTCGGCTATAAATGCCGCGGGGGCGGTATCGAGGCGGCACTTGCCCCTTTCTTCCTCCTCGCGCTCCTGCCTCGCTCCTTCTCTTCACCCGAGCTCTTCGCTGCTCCGACGCCGTTCCTCTTCCGTTTTTCTGACGAACCTCAGCGAGCGGTTGCCCCGACGATTCTCCGCCGAGCTGCCGCCGCAAACCCGCCAATCCGGCGCCACGGGGCCACGCGCATCGACGGCGCGCCCTTCTCCACCGCGATCTCCTCCGGCGAGGAGCGGCTCTTCTTCGCCTTTCCGCCTCTCCTGGACCTCCTCTTCTTCTTCGTCCTCGATGGCCCAGCCGAGCGGCTCCTGGAAGGGTTCCTATATGCAGGACGACGACATTGCCCGGCTCATGCGCCTCCGCCGCATCCCGGCGGGGGTGATTACCAGGGCGCCGGGCGCGGAGAAGGAGCCTCGGCCGGAGCCCGGCGAACGCGTGGTCTTCGGCGCGCATCTCGACCGCGGATTGGGTCTGCCGGCTTCCAACTTCTTCCGCCGGTTCCTCGACCACTTCGGCCTGCAGCCGCATCACCTGCCGGCCAACGCCATGATCCTCCTCAGCTGCTACGTGGCCTTCATGGAAGGCTATGCCGGCTTGTGGCCGGACGTGGAGTTTTGGAGCCGGCTTTTCTACATCAAGGCGCAGACGACCGAAGGCCGCCTGAGGACCTGCGGCGCCGCCTCCATCTATCCTCGCACGGGTACGTCCTTCCCGCGGATTCCGACTGTCGATTCTGTAAAGAATTGGCAGATGTCTTTCTTTTATGTGCGGAACGAGAGCCCGGCCTTCGACCACCTCAACCTGCCGGAATACAACCCGGCTCCGCCAGTCGGCCGGATCAACTGGGGCTACAACGCCAAGTCCTCGGACCCGGACGCGGAGGTGAACCTCCTGTGGGACTTCCTGGGCGAGTGCGTCTCGGAGGGCCGGCTGAGTGCCGAGGATCTCCTCTGCACCTACATCTCGCGCCGGGTCATACCGCTCCAGTGGCGCGTCCACAAGATCGGCCATATGTCCGGCCGGCTCGACCCGACACGGACGTCGAAGGTGGAGCTCTCCAAGTCCCAGGTGGCTCACCGGGTGAACAACATCACCAAGGCCAACATGCCGGACAACTGGAATTGGGGGCTGCCGCCTTACAGCCGGGAGCAGCCGCCTGAACTGGTAGGTTTAACGTTTTTGCCGTCTTCCGGCTTGCGGCTGCGTGGCCGACTTGATATTTATCTTGTTGTTTTCAGCTTTTCATCCGCCAAGGCATCGAGGATGGCGACTTGGTGACGAAGGTCTGGACGCCGGATCACATCGACCCGGCTGACCTAGCCGGCGACCAAGCCGGCGACGACGATCTGCCGGTGGTGCAGGATCAGGGCGGCCAGGGGGAGCATAACCCGCCGCCTTCGCCTGAGCATGAACAGGAGCAGGAGCAGGAGCAGGAGCAGGCGGAGCCGGCCCAATCCGGCACGGGGCCCATCCCGGCGGTGCCTCTGCGCGCGGTGCCGCCTACGAGCACGGCGACTTCTGCGCCGAAGGGGAGGAAGCGGGCCGGCGTCGGGTCTACGGCCGCTTCGGAGGCGAGGGCCAAGAAACAGCGCCGGCTGGCGCCCAAGAAGGTCCCGGAGAAAGCCGGGTGAGTTCTTTTTCCTTTGTTGTTTGATTCCTTTTCTTTCCTTCCTCTCTGTACTTATCTTTTCTTGCTTGTTCAACTAGGGCCGCGATTAAGTTTACCCAGGGAGGAGGCTCTCGGCAGGCTCCTCCCGTCACGTCGCCGCTTCAGCGGCAAAGGAGGGAGCCAACCCCGCAACCTTCAGCACGCGCGCGCACGCCGCCGGCTGCTAACGTGCCGCCTGCGGCCACGCCACCTTCTGCGGGGGCGTCTTCTTCTGCCGCGCCTGGCGGCGGAGACCAGGGTCAGTCGGCGCGCCGGCCGACCCTAGACGACATGTTCCCGCGCCGCGCCCCGTTTGTGGAGCAGGCAGCCGGAGCTGGCAGGGGCATGCCATCTGCGGCTGGAGCTGGAGCTGGTGGGGCTGCGCCGCCTTCGACCGGAGTCGGCGGGCCCGCGCCCAACGTCGTGGTGCTGGAGAGCTCTCCGGAAGGAGCGCCTCAAGCGCCGGATGCGACGGCTCCCACCGGGCCGACTGCTTCGACCGCGCCGCCTCCAGCTTCGGAGCCGACGAGGAGGGAGCCGACCGGGAAGGAGCCGGCGAGGGAGGAGCCAGCGCGTTCGAAGGACGCCGACTCCCGGGCGCTGGTGAGGACGAAGGGCCCGCCGGGCCCAACTGAGGGCCTTCATGTGGCCAAGGGGGCCCGGCTGCTGCATGTGCCGTCTGCCTCTGACTCCAGCCTTGGCTCGGCTGGCACCATGGAGGCTGCGTGGCACAAGGCGGATTCTTGCGAGGTGTTCAACCGGGAGGGACAGCCTGGTGCGGCGCCCATGAAGATGGTCTTCTCCGGCTACCGGGCCAGCCTTAAGAACAAGGCCGCCGAGGCCCTTGCCCAGCTAGCAACGCTGGAGGATGCTGACAAGGTAGGTGTCTTCTTGTTTTTGCAATTTTGTTATTATCCTGGTAGCCCTCCGAGGCATGGTCCGGCTGCTTGGAGCCGGTCCGGGTTTCATCTGGGTATCTGATTGTTTCTTTCAGGTGGTTACGGAGCGACGCACCGTCTTGTACAACAAGGTGGTGACTAGCTACCACAAGGCCAAGATCGAGCGAGCCGGCTTGGCTCGCGAGCTGGAGGCTGTCAAGGGTGAGGCCTTCTCTCTTTTGACTTGCTTTTCCTGTGAGTTTCTTTTTTACTGACGGCCCATTTTTGCCGGCTTGCAGCTGAGGCGCCCGGGTCCCGCAGCTTGAGTCGGACCTCCGAGTTGCCCGCGCTCAATGCGCCACAAGTGAGGAGGCGAACCGGGCTGCTGCCGCCAAGCTGAAGGTGGCTGACGGGGAGCTGAAACGGCTGCGCCTCCTTGAGGCTAACCATCTCAAGGAACTTGCCGCCCTCAAGAAGGAACAGGAGGAAAAGCTGGAGGGTCTGAGCAAGCGGTTGGAGGAGGTGGAGCGGCAACGGCTTTCGCTCCAGCAAGAGGTGACCACCAAGTCCAACGAGCTGTCGGCCACCGCCAAGCGGTGGTTGGGGGAACTTAGCGCACTCGACCGCGGCTTGGCGGGTGAGTCTTCTGTCTTATGCCTTCCCCTTTGCCGGCTTTCGGCCGTCGGCTGCCGGCCTAGGTTGGCAGCCGGCGGCAGAAACTTGATTTTTTCGAAATCTCCATCTTCGGGCCGGGGGCAGTCGGATCTTGCCGGCTGCCGCCAGGCTTACTTTAGGACTTCGAAAATTTGCATTTTTCAGCTTATTTCGGCTTTGATGGCTTCTGACATGCTTTTCTTCTTTGCAGCGGCCTTCCCTAAGGCGCAGGAGGAGGCGTTAGCGGCAGTTGGCAGGGCGCGGGAGGATCGCCGGCAGGCCACTGGGGAGCAGAGCTCCGACTGCTTCACCATGGACGACTATCTGGCGTCCATCGCCACCCGCGTGGAGCCGGTCACCAAGCTTGGCTGGGAGCTGCGGAAGGCGGCGGAGGAGCTGATCCGACTGCTGTGGCCGACGGAGACGCTGCCGGAAGATCTCTCCAATCTCATCGCTTTGCTGGACAGGGCTCCCGACCGCTTCTTGGACTGGAAGGAGTCGGCCACGCGCGCCGGAGCCGATATGGCGCTATCTTTTGTGCTCTCCTGGTATAACGAGGTTAGCCTCGACCAGTTGGAGTTCCGGCGCGCCGACGTGGAGGACAAGCTCCCGGCGGAGAACAAGACTGCTCGGCTTGCCCGCGCCTGCGCCATTGCCGACTTCGTCGACAAGTCCATCTTCATCGCGGACCCGAATCCGCCGTCTGACGACGAGGAGGAGGAGGCTGAGGACGAAGAGGCGGACGACGTGCCCGAGGATGATCCGGCAGCCGGCTCTGCTGATGCTCCTCCGGCTGGTCCTGGTCCAGCCGGTGCTTAGCTTCTACCTGTCTTTCAATTGTTGCTTTTGCCAAGACAGTTCGTTAAATCCCCGGGATGCCGGGTGCATATGTAAGACAATATTATCGCCCTTTAATTAAGTCACACTTTAATGTGTTTGTTAATCATTTTGCGTGCCGAGTTGCTTTCTTTCGACTCGTTCGCTTTTTCCCATCCGCCCCACTCTTTGGCTGTGCCCTTGCCGGTCGTACGTCCGACTTGCGATCCGTCGCCGGATCAAGAGCGGGCCGCTGGGTGAGGCCGACAGTATTTCAGTCGAGCGAGCTGAATTCGGCAATCCGGCACTTTTATGAAAAGTTGCAAGTCAACTCGCTTTTACTCTTTCCCTTAGTCGTTTTTCGCGTGCCGGCTCCCTAGGCCTTACTCCCGCCAGCCGGACAGCCGGGTTGCGGTCTGTAGCTGGATCGGAAGCCGGCTGTCAGAAACCGGATCACGTTACTGAGCCAACCACGTGAAAGGGTTCAAGCCAATTGGCGAAACAAGGTAAAGTACGCGAAAAACTTGTCGGAAACGGCGCTCTTGGCGCAAGCTTTTTCATAACTCACAAAAAGGGATACAAGGGATACATACATTCCTGCTCTCATGTGTAAAATGGGCGGAGTAACCTGACATTCCAGGGACGTTTAGTCTCCTCGTCAGCCTTGTCCGGCTTGTTTTTCTTAGCCTCTTGGGCATCTATGAGATAGTAGGAATCATTGCCTACTGCCTTGCTCACGATGAAGGGACCCTCCCATGGGGATGATAGTTTATGCTGTCCGGCTGTCCGCTGGATCAGCCGGAGCACTAGGTCTCCTTCTCGGAATGCCAAGGGCTGGACCTTCCGGCTGTGATAGCGTCGGAGGCTTTGCTGGTAGATAGTAGATCTAGACTCAGCCAGCAGCCGGGCCTCTTCGACCAGGTCAACTCCATCTTCGCGAGCTTCTTTGGCTTCAGCTTCTGTGTAGAGCTTGATCCTTGGCGCATCATGCTCGATATCAGTCGGCAGGACGGCTTCGGCCCCGTATACGAGGAAAAATGGTGTGAAGCCGACTGAGCGGTTTGTCGTTGTGCGCAGGCTCCACAGCACATTGGGCAGTTCTTCAATCCAGCAGCCGGCTGCTCGCTCGAGCGGCTCCACCAGCCGGGGCCGGATGCCGGCTAGTACTAAGCCGTTAGCCTTCTCCACTTGTCCGTTGGACTCTGGGTGTGCCACAGAAGATAGGGCCATCCGGATCCCCATTTCCCCGCAATAGCGAGAGAAGATGCCTTGGGAGAAGTTGGTGCCGTTGTCGGTGATGATGGTGTGGGGGTAGCCGAATCTCACAATGATTTCCTTGAGGAATGTGACGGCTGTGGACCCGTCCAGTTTCTTGATTGGCTTGGCTTCGATCCACTTGGTGAATTTGTCAATCATCACCAAGAGATGTGTCATGCCGCCTCGCGCTGTTCTGAATGGGCCTACCATATCCAAGCCCCATACGGCAAATGGCCATGTGATGGGGATGGTTTTCAAGGCGGAAGCCGGCTGGTGTCTCTGCTTTGCGAAGCGCTGACAGCCGTTGCACTTCTTCACCAAATCTTCTGCGTCTCTGAGCGCAGTCGGCCAGTAAAAACCGTGCCGGAATGCTTTGGCCACTATGGCTCTGGATGAGGCGTGATGTCCGCACTCTCCTTGATGGATTTCCCGTAGGAGTTCAATCCCTTCAGCCGGCTCGACGCACCGCTGGAACACCCCACTTACGCTGCGTTTGTACAGCTGGTGGTTGATGATGGTATAGGCCTTGGCCCTTCTCTCAATCTGCCTGGCCTGGACTCTATCATCAGGCAGCACACCGTCGGTGAGGTAGGAGAGGAATTCTTGTGCCCATGAAGGTACGCATCTTATCTCGAATACGCTAACCAACAGGGCCTCCTGCGTGGGAGCTTCCGGGTTCGACTGCATGGTCGCCGGGTTCGGCTTGCTAGCCGGCGGGTTCGGCTTGCTAGCCCCCGAGTTTGGCGATGAAGCCCCCGGGTTGGACTGAGAAGTCCCCGGGTTCGGCATGCTAGCCGGCGGGTTTGGCTTGTTAGCCCCCGACTTGGGCGATGAAGCCCCCGGGTTCGGCTGAGCAGCCCCCGGGTCAGCCGGCACGAATATTGAATCCGAGTCCGGTGACGGTATGATGGACGGCTTCTTGAGAACCGCCAAGGCGACACCCGGCGGAATGGCTTGCCGGGTTGAGCCAATCTTGGACAAGGCATCAGCCGCCTCGTTGTTTGCTCGTGGCACGTGGTGGAATTCGCAGCCGTCGAAGAAGCCGGATAACTGCTGGACATGGAAGCGGTATGAGGCCATGTTGGCGTCCTTCGCGTCCCAGTCGCCAGATGCTTGCTGTATGACCAAGTCGGAGTCGCCGAAGCAGAGTATGCGACGCACGCCAATCTCCTTGGCCAGCTTCAGCCCATGAATGAGCGCTTCATACTCCGCCACATTGTTGGATGCGGCGAAGTGGATCTGCAGGACGTAGTCCAGCCGGTCTCCCTTGGGAGAGGTGATGACGATGCCGGCTCCCAGGCCATTGCGCATCTTCGAGCCGTCGAAATGCATCTTCCAGTGTGTGGAATCCGGCACAGGCGGCAGGTACTGCATCTCAGCCCAGTCGACGAAGAAGTCGGCTAGGATCTGCGACTTGATGGCTGTGCGTGGCTCGTAGAGGATGGTGTGGGCGGCTAGCTCCAGGGCCCACTTGGCAACCCGGCCGTTGGCATCCTTGCTGCCGATGATTTCCGCCAAAGGCGCTGTGGCAACCACCCTGATGGGGTGCTCTTGGAAGTAGTGCTTGAGCTTCTTGGCTGCCATGTAGACGCCGTAGGTGACCTTCTGGTAGTGGGGGTAGTTTTGCTTCGACTGGGAGAGCACTTCGCTGAGGTAATAGACTGGGCGCTGGACCAGCTGCTCTCTGTTTTCGGCTTCTTTGCGCTCCACCACCAGGATGACGCTAACCACTCGGTTGGTGGCTGCGATGTACAACAGCATCGGCTCCATTGAAGCCGGCGTTGCAAGGATTGACGCGGTTGAGAGCACGCGCTTCAAGTCACGGAAAGCTTCATCCGCCTGCGGTGACCAGACGAATTTGTCCGCCTTCTTCATCAATTGATACAGGGGCAGTGCCTTCTCCCCCAGCCGGCTGACGAAGCGGCTCAAGGAAGCCAGGCAGCCAGCAAACTTCTGGACGTCCTTAAGGCACTGCGGCAGTTCCATCTTCTCCAGGGCACTGATCTTGTCCGGGTTGGCTTCGATCCCTCGCTGAGAGACGAGGTAGCCAAGGAGCTGGCCAGACGGCACGCCGAATGTGCACTTGGCCGGGTTGAGCTTCATCCGGAATCTTCTCAGATTGGTGAATGTTTCTCTCAGGTCATCAAGGAGGGTAGTCGTCTCCTTGGTCTTTACAACGACATCATCCACATATGCGTGAACGTTTCTGCCGATTTGATCCTGCAAGCATTTTTGCATGCACCTTTGGTAGGTGGCGCCTGCATTTTTCAAGCCGAACGGCATAGTCGTGTAGCAATAAGCCCCGTACGGGGTAATGAACGAAGTCTTTATTTGATCATCCGGATTCAAAGGAATCTGGTGGTAGCCTGAATAGGCATCTAGGAAAGACAACAGTTCACAGCCGGCAGTCGAGTCTATGACTTGATCTATGCGCGGCAGGGGAAAGGGATCCTTTGGGCACGCCTTGTTCAGGCTGGTGTAGTCGATACACATGCGCCAGGAGCCGTTCTTCTTCAAAACCAGGACCGGGTTCGCCAACCAGTCCGGGTGCAGCACTTCCATGATGAAGCCGGCAGCTAGGAGCCGGGCGATCTCTTCACCGATGGCCTTCCTTCGTTCTTCGGCGAAGCGCCTGAGAGGCTGCTTCACCGGCTTGGCTTCAAGCCGGACGTGGAGGTGGTGCTCAGCCAACTCCATCGGCACACCCGGCATGTCTCTTGGAGTCCATGCGAAGATGTCCCGATTCTCACGGAGGAAGCTGGTGAGGTCGCCTTCCTATTTCTTGTTCAAGCCGGCACCGATGGTGACGAACTTGTCCGGCTGCGCCGGGTCCAGCAGGATCTTCTTGGTGTTGTCGGCCGGCTGGAAGTGAGTCGTCCCAGCCGGGTTGCCCGCAGCCGGCATGTCTGTCTGCGCGGCTTTGGCGAGGGCGACGGCGTCGTGGATGAGCTGCTTCTCGGTGGCGATGACCAGCGTCTGGGCCATCTTGGAGCTCTGCGTGGCGCAGTCCATGGAGCGACGATAGTCGCCGGCTATGGTGATGACCCCCTTGGGGCCAGGCAGCTTCATCTTCAGGTACCCATAGTGGGGCACCGCCATGAACTTGGTCAGGGCCGGCCTGCCCAGGAGCGCGTGGTAGGGACTCACGAGGTCCACCACCTCGAACTCGATTCTCTCGGTGCGGAAGTGGTCCGGCTTCCCGAACATCACCTCCAGCGTGATCCGGCCGATCGGCTGGCAGCAATGGCCTGGCACGATGCCATGGAAGACGGTGGGGGTGGGGCGCAACTCGGCCTCCTGGATGCCCAGCTTGCGGGCGGTGTCGCGGTAGAGGATGTTGATGCTGCTGCCGCCGTCGATGAGGACGCGCGAAAAACGCACGCTGCGCCGGGTTGTGCCGATGGTGGGGTCGAGGACCATGGCGTAGCTGCTCGGCTTCGGCAGGACAGCCGGTGTGTCGCGGCGATCAAAAGTGATGGCCTGCTCTGACCAGTTTAGGTACTGGGGGACCGGCGGTATGACCGCGTTGACCTCGAGGGAACGGCGCTCTTGGCTCGTCCTGTCCTCGGGCTCGGAGGTGAAGATGATGTAGGTGGCGTCTTCGGCCAGATATCGGCCGCCATGGTGCACTTGGTTAGCCTCGTGGTGCTCGAGGTTGGCGTTCTCTGCGCCGGCTTGGCCACCCGGCCCGCCGGCTGGTGGGGGCGGGGGGGGAGGCGGTAGAGGTTCACCGCTAGTCAGCCGCTTCATGAAGTGGCAGTCGCGGGTGGTGTGGTTGGAGGGGTTCTTGCCGCTGTGGTACTTGCACGGCGAGTCGAGCATTTGCTCAAAGGTGTACTTCGGCTTCCACTGCCGGTCTTGCTTACGGCGGCGTCTGCCGCATGCCGCGTTGTCTGCCACGGCGGCTACGTGGGCGGAGCCGTACCGGCGGTCCGGCTGGTCGCTGTGACGCTTGCCGCGGTAGTTGTCCCGCCGGCTGCCATGCGAGCCGCCCTCGGCCGGCTTGTGCTCAGCCGGCCTGTTGTTGTCCCGCCTTGCTGGAGCCGGTGAAATATCAGCCGGCGCCTTGCCGGCTTCCTCTGCCAGCGCGTACTTGTCTGCGATGACCATCAAGGCGGCCATCGTCTTGGGCTCGCTGCGGCGTAGCTTGTGCCACAGCATGGTGTTGGGCCGGCAGCCGCCCATGAAGAAGCTGATGGCTTGCATCTCGTGCACGCCCTCGCAAGAGTTGCGCATCTCGCACCAGCGCGTCAGGTACGCGCGATCCGTCTCGTCCGGGCCCTGCTTGCACATCTCAAGCTGTTGAGGGCGACCCGGCCGGCGATAAGTGCCGGTGAAGTTGCTGATGAAGGCGGCTTCGAAGTCCAGCCAGCCGTTTATGCTGCCGGCTGGCAGGTTGTTGAGCCACGTGCGGGCGGAGCCGAGTAGCATGAGGGGGGAGTAGCGCACAGCCCAGCGCTTGTTGCCTTTGGCGATGCCGACTGCGGTGGAGTAGTCCTGCAGCCAGTCCTCCGGCTTGGCGGTGCCATCGTACTTGGGGGTGTCGCGCGGGAGCTGGAAGCCGTCGACCATGGGCTCGTTGAGGATCCGCGGCCCGAAGCACTTTGGGCCGGCTGGCCCCTCTTCTTCCGCGATGCGGGATTGAACCAGCCGGTCGAGGCGGTCCCGGGCGTCGGTGGGCTCGATGCGCGGGCCCAGCCGGGAGTGTGCCGGCTGGCGCGCGCCGCTTGCTTCTGGAGCCGGCCGGTGATGACGGCGGGGCCCGGAGTCTTGCTCCTGGTTCCGGCTTGGAGGGGGCCGGCTGCGGCTGCTGCCGCTCGGCTGGTGGCTTGGCCGGCCCGAGCTGTGCGTGGCCCGGGAGTCATGGCGCCGGCTTGGTGTTGGGGAGGCGGACTCGGCCGTGTCCCTGGCGCCTTCCCTGTCGTTGCCTGCAGCTCCACGAGCGTGAGAAGCTCTGGGGGCATTGACATACCTGGGGTCGGCGATCTGCCTGTTGGCTGCGTTGAGCAGCTCAGTCACCCGCTTGGTCTGGCGGCGTAACTCTTCGCCCTCGAGGCGGTTCAGCTCTTCTGCGGCGGCTTCTGCCGCGCGCACGTTCTTGTCGGGGGTGTTGTAGACGGGGAGCTCCGCGGACGGAGCCGGCGAAGGAGCGCCGTCGCGGGCGATCTCAGCGCCAAGGTCGCGGCCCCTGCGGCGGATATGGCCGGCTCGGCTTGGCTCGTCGCCGCACAGGTGAGGCCGTGGGCGCGGTTGTATTCGCGCTGGGTGATCTCCATCTGGCGCCAGCAGCAGCCAGTTCTTCGGTTTGCTTGAGGAGGAGCTGGCGGTGCGCCTCCAAGTCCGCCTCGATGGCGGTGGGAGTCGCACCAGGCGTGAGCGGGGTGCTCAGTTTTGCCCGGACTGCATCCAGCCGGGACGGTGGTGGTGGCGCTTTCGGGCCCGAGCCGGAGGTGTTGGGGTCGATGTTGCGCTCCAGGTCGGGGCCGCGCATGCGCGGGTTCTTGGTGGGGAGCTCGTCGCCAGCCATCATGACTTGCACGACGGCGGGGCTGGCGGAAGCGCTGCTGCCGGCTCGCGGAGGAGGGCTAGCGCAGCGCAGCACCTGCCGCGGGTAGCGCGGCGGTGCGACGGTGGCGACGTAGACGTCGAAGCCGCCGAAGGAGATGACGCTGCCGCCGGCTGGGAAGGGCCGGTCAGCGAAGCAGCCAGCGTTGTCGCTGACGCAGTTGAGGGAGCCGAATCTCCAGATCAAGCCTGAAGCGACTCGCTCGCCGGTGGTGATGGTGAGGCCCGTCCGGATGAAGACACCGGCCGAGGATGCTGAAGGCCCCACGGTGGGCGCCAAATGTCGTGGTATCGTCACGGCATATGCCATAGGGTGGCTAATCGAAGTGGTTCCTGAGGGATCTCACGGCGGTATCCGGATGCGGGTATGGGCACGAGCGACACGGCGACGTACCCAGGTTCGAGGCCCTCCGATGGAGGTAAAACCTCTACTCCTGCTATGAGTGTATATGATGATCACACAATACAATGGTGCTCCTAGAGCTGTGTCCGGCTGCTCCTGAGAGGCTAAGGGAGACGATGGTCTCTCTCACAGGGCAGCTCTGTAGGTGGGTGAAAGCAATAAATGATCGATCCCCTGCACGAGAGGGGGTAGTGCGGCTTATATAGGCACCGGCACTTTACATATAAGACCCTATAGTTTACTGGCCGGCTTGGCCGGCTCCGGCTTCCGCTCCTTCCCGAGGCGGTGACGTCAGGAGTGGTTGAGGCATCGTGGCCTGTCCCATCCGGCTGCCACGGTCAGCGGTATGGAGAGGAAGTGTCCCTGTCCTCGCCAGCCACTGTAGCCAGTACGGATCGTCGTAAGCCCTGACGGCCTGTCCGGCGCGTGGCACTATTGCTCCACAGTGCCCCGCGCTTTACGGAAGATGGAGTCAGCGTGGACTTTAGGAACCCGGACCACCAACCCGGTTCCTTCCAGTGCAAGACTCGCCAGCCTCGAGTCGGTCTGAGGTACAAACCCCAGTCGGATATGGCTTGTAGAAGCCGGCCCAGCTACAGCATTGGTGGCCGCAGCCAGGCCGACTAGGACCTAGAGCCAACCGGCTTCCGGACCAGCCGGCCACGGCGCCAGCCGGCTGCTCCTCAGCCGGCCTTTGCCGCGAGCCGGCCAGTGGCCAGCCGGCTGCTCCGCGTCCATTGCCCTATCCGGGGTCTTCCCCCGACATTAATCCTATTTATAACGCCCAATGCTCACTTGCCGATCAAAAAGAGGGTGCAAACGTTCGGTGTCCTCCACTCCACCGACCCGGCAGAGGCCAAGACAAATTCCATTTCAATACGTAAGGATGCTGCTCTATCACGAGCTAATACATACACCTAGGTCCAGATCCGGTGCAAATTAAACGGTCGATTTTACTTAGTTTAAGGCTAGAATTTGGCTTAGGGTCATACTGAAAGGATCGCATGGATACCTAGAGATGGTGAATATGTGATAATCAATTTTTAGTTTTTTCAACAAATTTAGGCTGGACAAGAATATTTTTAACTAGATGTGCAACTAGGTGGATAATCCTAATGGCAAAATGCATACCAGGAAGTAAACAAGATACAAGTAGTAAAAAAGTAAAGGACATAGGTAACCAAATGTGAAGCATACAGAGACACGGAGTGTTAGTTTCTATAGTTTCACTCTTTTAAGGGGAAGTATGTTTACTTTGGAGGGGTGTGGTATCACGAAGGCCAACCAACGCCACAAAAGCCTCGTCCTATTCTCCGGTGAGAAAATCACGAAGGTTAGCTTACGTTTCACTAAGCGATAACACCATCGAAACCTTTACACTAGGTTGGGGCTCTCTCCACAACTTAATTGGAGGCCCAAGAAGCTTTACAATACAAAGTACAAGCTTCAAGGATGAAATCTTCCGTCTACGGCACCAAGGTAACCAAGAGTAACAAGATTTACTAGGGATTATGGGGAAATCAAGTTTCCTTTGGTGGAACTCTAGATCGAGGTCTTCTCCTCCAATCTATCAAGTATCAATAGATATGAGTGAGTTGGTAGAGAAATTTGGTGCATTGAAACTCTGAAATTAATGAAGGAGATAGGAAAAGTGAGGGATGCTCATTCTGAAGAAGCTCCCATTTTGTACACCTCTTCTAAATGTTTCCGTTGCTTCTCAAATGAGCAGTGGTACCGCTTGGATAAGCGGTACTAACACTTGCCTGTCTAAACTGAACCTGACCGGAGACACTTCCCAACACATAATGAGCAGAGCGGTACTACCAGGCTATACAATGGTAGTACTGGCTATTGAAAATTTCTTTGCAATAAGCGGTACTACCATGCCATCTCAGTATACTAAGAGCGGGAAGAGGTCAAGTGGCACTGGCTCGACAGTGAGGCTAGCACTACCGCTCCTAGGACACGAGCAGTACTACCGCCCAGGCTATCATGACCAGTTAGTACCAGTATTGTACCCAGCGGTACTACTGCTTAAGCAGTACTACCGCTCGAGATAACGGTGCAATTGTAAGTGATTGGAAAAGCTCTCTCTCAACTAAGACATGGGAAGGCTGTGGAGGTGTTTTTAGGGTTTGTGCTCGTGATCTTGATTCATCCATAACATTTCTTAGTGGGTCCCTCTTGATAGTACGGAGCAAGATAAAACAAGGTAGACATAAACGTGGAGACTTCATTTTCTATTTGATCTTTTGGAGGGACAAACAACCATCTTGTACCATCATCTATGTTATTTATTACACTTCAACATGGTTACCCCACTAAGAGCATTGTCATAAATACCAAAACACTTAAGATTGGTTATAGTGGGCAGTAACTTAGAGTAGTAATATATGCCATATTACTAGTCTAGGTTACTACCTTCATAGTGGGTATTAACTTATATGTGGTGTCATGCATTGTATCATTTATTATATTATACACTCATCTTGCCTTGAGGTGTGTGATGTTATGGTAGCATAGATTTAGTTACCACCTCACTCTCTTTCTTCATTTATTAGCATGACATGTGTCACCAAAATGCCTTAAGATGTGTGATGTTACTAGCTATGTTACTCCCACTATGAGCAGTCTAAGAGGGGAAATACTCTTTCACCTATATTGTGACATGCATAGATGTACAAGATTTATACGGCAATAATTAAGCATAAAATCAAACCCATATCATTTAAAGAATCTACCGTTTACCGTTTACCTTTGCCCATGCTTCTGTTTCTTCGATGGCTTCATGTAGATTTCATTTGGAAAATTGACAATTGAGTTAGAGGTGAGCGAAACGAATCGATATAGCTCATCCCACAATCACTTGAATCTCAGAAGGGGTCCCTCCCGAGAACCCGAGGCTTTGGGTATCAATAAAGTTGGTAAGATTATCTTGTGTAATGTGTTTCTAGAGAGCCTCCGTCGATGTGTGTTGCGGTGTATCACTGACGGTGTCAGGGGTACACGTGATGTGTTCGTGCGTGAATACACTTCATCAATCATACACGAGACTGGCATAACATCGTGAATCCGGCTGAAGTAGCCCCCGAAAACATCATACGGTCCCGTCTTTGATGAACCTTTGTAAGATCAACACTATTCTTTCGAGCCTCTCAAGAGATACCAAGAGGAGCTTGATGCGCTTTGAAAAAAATAAGCAGGACGAGTTCGAGGCATTACAGAAGAAGAAGGGTGAAGAATACATGGAGGCGTTCATGGCCATTTACAAGAAGGATCGTCGGGGTGTCCTAGCTCAGTCGGCCAGGTACAACACAAACCTCTTTATGCTAGTAAGAACACACCTGATGCTGGCGTAAGTGCTGCTGCAACAAATCCTAACTTGGCTCCGTTGGCCCATACGCCCGATGAATCCCTGAATCCCTATCTAGCCGAAATAAACAGATCATGACTGGTCCGTGGTAGGTGACGTGCCCGTCAATAGTGACGCGTCAGTGGTGACTTCGTCAACCTCAAAATATGCCGGCTCAGTCCCTCGGAGGTGCTTATAGGGATAGGGTGTGCGTGCGTGCGTTCATAGGGTGTTTGTACGTGTTTGTTTGTGAGCGTCTGCGTTGTACTGTGTTCTAAAAAAAAAACAGATCATGACTGCTCCGCCGGGCCTAAGTCAACTCAAGAGCGTGCCTTTGGCTCCACAACCAAATCTAGCTGCGCACAGTTACCTGTCCCTGTTGCTCCCGCGGGTGACGGGTGGAACAAACCCTAGCCCAGCCGCCCCTCTCCCCCTCCCTGCTGACATCGTCGGTGCAGGCCGCCGGGCAAAGCCTGTGTGGTGCCGACGACAGTAGAACTGCTCTTTTCCACGCATTGTGAAGGAGGACGCGGACCCTTCTCTCTTGGCGACAGTGCCTTCAGGTCGGCGTTGGTTCAGGCGGCGGCATGTCTTCACGGGGGGGGGGGGGGGGCACGACGGGTGGCGTCGGCGCGGAGAGTGGCTGCTTGGTCGCGGGCGGCGCGGTGACCTATGGCGGCGGCCACCTAGCCCAGATATGGGCCCTTTGGGCCTCATTTGGGTCTAGGCAGGCCGGCTCCCGGCTCGCCTGTGTAGTTCCTAGTGGGAGGAGGGGTGGTCAGAGTTGGGTGTGGCGTTGACAGCGGCGCGTGTACTATGGCGCAGAGACGGGAGCTTCACGAGCCTGCTCGGGCTCGGTCGGGCCTGGTTTGCTCCGGTCGATGCGTACGACCAGTGCCCGTAGGTGCCGGTGGAGGCGGTCCCCTCTTGCGTGGCTGCTGACATGTTACGTCTCGCCCTTGGCTAGCCCTTCTTGTTCCTCTGTGCCTCGCTTCGACTGCCAAGGTGAGACGATGTTTGTGTCTGCAAGGCCGTGGTCGCGCGTGGTGGTGGCGGCAAGTGTGGTGGAGTACGATGGAACGTCCACGGCGGGGTTCCGAGGACCGGGAGAAAACCCTTTTTGTTTGGTCAGCGCCGACGCGGTGATGTCCGTGGGCATCACCCTTCCTTCCTGAAGGGCATTGGGTGAAGCCCTCCTCCCTTGCCCCTGCGCATACCGGGGGAAACCCTAGGATCCGTCCATAAAGCAGCATCGTCGTTGTCGTATTCCTTCCTGAAGGTTCTACTTTGTACGCGGCGCTTTGGAGTGTTAGGAGCGTGGTGGGAAATCTCCGGTAGGCGCAACAGCTGCGAGACATCGTTGTTTTCCTCAATCCGACATTTTCAACATTACTTTGTCTTTTATTTTTTTGTTTTTATTTTGGGCGTGCTTGTGCTGATGCCCAACAGTTGTATGGTGGTGTTGCTATAGCGTGGCGAAATCACATTTCGATGAGGAATTGAGGTGCACGAGCCGGCTCTATGGCCAACGATTTTGCCACTTGTGTGCCACCTAGGTTTTCGGCCGACTCCGATCAACATCTTCTACAATTTCAGAACCGGGGTACGAAAGATGATGCAGGGGTAGCTTTGGAATTCAGCTGAAGCCCTTTCTCAGATGTAAAAACATACTTGTGTTTCCGAAGTTAGAGCATCTCTAGCAGAACCCCAAACCGCGAACTCCAATCGGCTTATCTATGCCACTCCAAACGTGTTTTGGGGAAAAACGGCCGGGCAGTCCAGACACGCCAAACGTAGCCCGCATAACAGCATATTCGAGAATATGCTGTTATGTGGGCCGCATTTGACGTGTCTGGACTGCTCGGCCATTTTCAGCCTGCAACCAAAACCGGAACAAAGCGTTTTGCAAAATATGACAATCAATCAATTGATACAACAAATATTTTATAAAATACAACAATAATCCAAATTGTTACACAAATGTTTACTGTCATAGAATACAAACAATCCGAATTACAACAAATGTTTTGAAATAATATGAATCAAACGGTACAACAACAATTGAACAAATAACAAATGGTTGGAAATACAAACAAATCCTAGTTGTTGTGCCTCTGCCAATGTTGTGCATCCTTGTCACTCTCAATCTGTCTGTAAGTTACAAGGATATCTTGCACAATATCCGGATTTCTAGAAGGTTTGACCTGAGTGCCAACATTATCAAAGAAAATGATAAGTTTAAACCCCTCTCATCCTCATATTATGTAGAATCACACAGGTGGTCATGATATCCGCAGTGTTTCCATGTCCCAAAATCAGGCCGGTCCTTGGACTATTGCAAATCTAACTTGCAAACCATCGAAAACCCGCTCAATGTCTTTTGAGCTGCCTCTTGTGCTTTTGCAAACTCAGTTTCAACTCTATTTCCTGGCTCCCTAATGGTTTTCACAAATGTGGCCCAATCTAGGTATATACCGTCGGCAAGGTAGTACCCCATTATGTACTCCCTCCCGTTGACGGTGTAGTTGCAAGCCGGGGCATCACCTTTAGCAAGCCGGGCAAGAAGATGAGATCTATGCAACACATTGATATCATTGAGAGAACCGGGCAAACCAAAAAAAATTTATGTCAAATCCAAAGATTCTGCGATGCAACTGCCTCAAGAATGATTGTTGGTTCTTTGCTCCGGCCACAGTATATGTCTTGCCAAGCTTTGGGACATTTTTTACATGTTCAATGCATACAATCTATGTTGCCTAGCATGCTCGGCCAACCCCGTTGTTCGTTCTCCGCCACTAATCTAGCGATATCTTCGTCATGATACATCGGTCCGTACATACGCATCATAGCCTTGCAAAACGACGGACGGATTCAATCGTCGTATCTTCGCCTATGCGAAGATACTCATCGTCATATTCTGCCGGAATGCCGTAGGCACAGATGAGCATGACGGCCGAATTTTTTTGGTGCGTACTAAATCCCATGAGCCCGGCCGCTTTTCTCTTGCGCTTGAATTAGCGCGTGTTGTCCTCGCGCATAGCAACGATCTTGTTGAACAAAGATCATCGCATTCGGTGCCGGCGGCGGAAGAGATGGGGCGGGTATGTCGGTACCTCTGCGAAATAATCACGCATGAGCAGATTGTGGCCGAGGCGCGGTTCCGGGGGATGCACAGCCGCCCCATGGTTGACCCCTTCCGCTTCTTCGGCTGCACGTTCGTGACCTCCTTCGCCGCGAGTATCACCACCGTATGCTCCAAGTCCTCGTCGGGCAGCTCCTCCAAATCGAAGTCGTCCAAGGAGGATGAGTCCTCCAACAAGAACAGCGCGCACGGGGCCAGCCGCTAAGCGCAACAACCGCGACGAATCATGAGAACGGCGGCGGCGAATCCGCGGCTGCGAGGAGGTTTGGGGAGAATACGTACCGGCCGACGGCGGCGGAGATTCCGGCCGATTGGTTGGAGTTTTTCGCGCGCGGCGGGGCGGCGCGCGTCTTCCTGCCGGTCGGAATCGAAGGGGGCGGCCCGCGTAGGCCGGGATCTGCGGCGACGAGCGGCGGTTGGCGGGGGGAAGAGGAAAGAGGAACGGTTGAAACTTCCTTTGCGCCAACGCGGGAAAATGGATGGGATTCGCGCTCGCACAGGCTCTCCAAGGTGGAAACTTGGGATTTCCGCGGAGCGAAACGGGATAGCCCGGAATTATTTTTTGGTACGAGGCTCGATACGGTGTCTGAACACATCCTTTTTTCCCAGAAGCGGAAAACAACGGTTATTACGTGGATGGAGGTTCGATGCGGGATCTGCTAGGGATGCTTTTAGCTAGGGTAATCATGTGATACGAAGCGGATAGCATTGTACCAGTCGTCATACGAATTTATATGAAAACAGATCTAAAATACACAACGAACGTTCTGATTATGTTCTTCTGACACGGTCATGCCCAGTGCTGTCGGATCACGGTGCTGTGAGCACTATTTTTTTTTTTGAAAAGAACGGCAAAAGCTTTGCCCATTCATTGATTAAGTAAGGAGTTTACAAGAAAGTAAAAGTTTTAGACATAATACAAGTTTACTCTCGCGGCATCAAATTACTCAAATTTTTAGCACCCGCTAAAACCCAAAGGGTAGCTTCTTTTTTAATCCTCTCGAAGACGACTTGCGAAGGGGCGTGCTTGTTCTTGAAAACTCTATCGTTTCTCTCATTCCAAACCTCCCAAATAATGAGCATGGCAAGAGATGCCAAACCCTTGCGGTTATGCCCCGTAGATATCATGGTCCACACCATTCCGGGAAGGAGAAACCTGTCGAACTATTGGCATGAGTAGCCGGAATGTCGAACCCATCTTTGGCCATGTCCCAGAGACGCAAGGTGAAGCGGCAATGGACTAGAAGGTGATCCACCTGTTAGATGTATATATTTGTCTATTGTAGTTTCCCCATATGTTAGGGGGCTTTCTGCATATGTGCACCTGTACATGTACTATATATTGTGGCCTTTGGCCCCCTGGTAATACAACAAGCATATTGCCCTAACATGGTATCAGAGCAAAATTGATCCTCTAATCCCGGCCGACGTTACTTGTTCCGTCGCCCGTCTCCGTTCGTTCTCTTCTCTCCTGCTTCGCTCGATCTTCTGCAGTCGCCGCCCGTCCCGCGCGGCCGATTCTCCTCCCGTCCTGCGCGGCCGATTCTCCTCGCGATTCGCCTGGATCCGCCCGCCCGCCGATTTGCCTGGAACCCGTCCTCGGACAGCTTCTCGATCGGGAACAGCTCCCGCAGCCGGCTGCCCTGCCGCCCTAGCAGGGACGTGACCCCCGGCTAGTCCCGATCTTCTCTGGCGGAGGCCGATCCGCTCCGCTCGTCCGCGTGAGGCCGCCTCCTCGTGGCCCGATCGATCCGCCTCGTCTCGTGGCCTGATCGATTCCGCTCCGCTCGTCCGCGTGAGGCCGCCGCCTCGTGGCCCGATCGATCCGTCTCGTCTCGTGGCCTGATCGATTCCGCCCGCTGCTCCACCTGCTGTGCTCCGCGATTGATTCCGCCCCGTGGTCTGCCCGCTCTGCTTCTCTGCGCCGTCCGCCCGCTCTGCTTCCGCCGCCGGCCTGCTTCGCTCTACTTTGATCCAGCCGCAGTTGACTTCGGTCTAAAAAAAAAAAAAAAGAAGCAAAAAGTAAAAAAGAAAAAAAAACAGCTATGTCTTCCTCGGGCTATGTTGCGATCCCTCGCTGCCCGGTGATCTTTGATGGCGCGAATTACCCTGATTTCGCTGCCTTCATGCGCGTTCACATGCGCGGTCTTCGTCTTTGGGGTGTGCTTTCTGGCGAGGTCTCCTGTCCGCCGCGCCCCGTTGCTCCTACGGTGCCTGTTGCACCGCCACCTGTTGCCCTTGCCCCTGATGCTACTCAGGCGGATAAGGATGCAGCCAAGAGTGCTGATGACACTGCTCTGGCTGATTATGACCGGAAGGTCCAGGACCACTCTACTGCCGTTGCGACTTACCGGCTGGATCTGACCGAGTACACTCAGTGGATAGATGAGGATGCTCGTGCTGCTGCTGTTCTCACCTCCAGTGTTCTGCCTCAGTATGCTGCTGAGTTTATGGGTCTTCCCACCGCTGCTGCTCAGTGGGCTTTTCTTCGTCAGCGCTATCAGCCGTCTGGGGATACTCTCTACCTATCTGTGGTCCGCCAGGAGCATGCCCTTCAGCAGGGTGATTCTACTATTGATGAGTTCTACACTCAGAGTGCTGCTATTTGGCGTCAGCTTGATTCTCTCCGTACAGCTGTGTGTGCCACCTGTCCCTGCTGTCTGACTGTGCGCGCGGATCTGGAGTTTCAGCGCGTTTTTGAGTTCTTGTCGCGGCTCCGTAAGGAGTTTGAGCCGCGCCGGGCCCAGCTGCTTGCCCGTGGTCGTGTTCCGCTCTCTGAGCTACTTGCTGAGCTTCGTGCTGAGGAGACTCGTCTTCGTGGTGCTGGTCTTCTTAAGGTTCCCTCTGTTCTTGCTGCTCGTGGCCCTCCTGTGCCGTCTGCTCGTGGACCTCCTATGCCGCCGGCTTCGTTGCGGCCTCCGGCACAGCCGATACTTCCTACTCCTCCATTACCGGGTCAGCGTTAGCCCCAGCAGCCTCGTGGTTCGACCTCACCTCCTTGCACCTACTGTGGCAGGCCTGGCCACACTATCTCTACTTGCTGGCAGAGGGATCCCAGTTTAAGCCCGCCGCATCTTACTCGTCGTCAGGCTGGTTCTTCAGGATCTTCTGCTGTTGCGCTATCTGATCAGGACATTATCCGTGGTCTTCGTGGTCTGCTCGCTGGTACAGGCTCTTCCTCGACGGGTACTGCTGGTTCTGTGCCTGGCTCTTCTGGCACCGCGCGACCACCACCTTCCACACAGTCAGGTACGTCATCCCCGTGGTATCTGGATTCTGGAGCTTCTTTTCATATGACCTCTGCGTCTTCTATTCTTTCTGCTCTTCGCTCTCTTGTTTCGCCTGTTCGTGTTATCACGGCTGATGGTACCTCTCTCCCTGTTTCCAGTCGAGGCACCCTTTCTACTACCTCTTTCTCTGTTCCTGATGTTTCTCATGTTCCTAGTCTTAAGATGAACCTGTTTTCCGCTAGTCAGCTTACTGATTCTGGTTGTCGCGTCATTCTTGACGCTGATTCTTGTGCTGTTCAGGACCGCCGTACACAGGCCCTGGTTGGAGCTGGCCCTCGCAGCCTTGAGTCCCCGGGGCTCTGGGAGTTAGACTGGCTTCGCGTTCCTTCTACTGCCACTTCATCTGCCAGTTCTCCTGCGGTTGCTGCTTCTGTCACTGGATCTTTTCAGCAGTGGCATCATCGGCTGGGTCACCTCTGTGGCTCCCGTTTATCGTCATTAGTTCGTCGTGGTCTTCTGGGGTCTGTCTCAGGAGATGTGTCTTTGCATTCGTGTCAGGGTTGTAGGCTAGGCAAACAGATTCAGCTTCCCTATCCTACTAGTGCGTCTGTATCTCAGCGACCTTTTGATTTAGTTCATTCGGATGTTTGGGGTCCGGCTCCCTTTCCTTCGAAAGGGGGTCATCGATACTATATTTTGTTTATTGATGATTTTTCGCGATACACCTGGTTGTTTCTTATGCACTCTCGCAGTGAGGTGCTTTCTATTTATCAGCGTTTTGCAGCCATGGTTCGTACTCAGTATTCCACGCCTATCCGTGTGTTTCGTGCTGACTCTGCAGGCGAGTATATCTCCCAGCACCTTCGTGGTGTTCTTGCTGAGCAGGGCACCCTTGCCCAGTTCTCGTGTCCCGGCGCCCATGCTCAAAATGGTGTCGCCGAGCGTAAGCATCGTCATATTCTTGAGACCACCCGTGCTATGATGATTTCTTCCTCTCTTCCGCCGCATTTCTGGGCTGAGGCTGTCGCTACGTCGACTTACCTCATTAACATTCAGCCTTCTGCTGCCCTTCAAGGTGGCATTCCTCTTGAGCGTCTTTCTGGTTGCTCTCCAGATTACTCGACACTTCGTTTATTTGGTTGCGTTTGCTATGTTCTTCTCCCTCCTCGCGATCGCACCAAGCTGACCGCTCAGTCTGTTGAGTGTGTTTTTCTCGGATACAGTGATGAGCATAAGGGCTATCGCTGTTGGGACCCCGTTGGTCGTCGGCTGCGCATCTCTCGTGATGTCACGTTTGATGAGACGCGTCCCTTTTATCCTCGTCCCACCTCGGGTACTTACCCGGTGGATGATATCTCTTTTCTTCTTTTTCCGGATGCACCTCCTGCTATCCCATCTCCTCCCCCTCCTAGTCCTGATGCGCCCCCTTCGGCGCCATCCTCTCCTCCGTCTAGTCCACCTAGTACTCCTCGTTCTCCGGTTTTGGATCCTTCTGATGTTGTCCCTTTTTCCTCTTCTTCTGATGAGTTGTCCTCCGCTGATGACCTTCCCCCTTCACGGCCTGTTCGTCAGCGTCGTGCTCCAGCTCATTACTCTCCTAGTCAGTATGGTCTTTCTGTCGTTTCCGAGCCGACTTCTTATCGGGATGCCGAGCGTCATCCTGAATGGCAGCTTGCCATGGCTGAGGAGATCGCTGCGCTTGAGCGCACTGGCACTTGGGATCTTGTTTCTCCCCCTTCTGGTGTTCGTCCTATCACGTGTAAGTGGGTCTATAAAATTAAGACTCGCTCTGATGGATCTCTTGAGCGCTATAAAGCGCGTCTTGTGGCTCGTGGTTTTCAGCAGGAGCACGGCCGTGACTATGATGAGACTTTTGCCCCTGTGGCTCATATGACTACTGTGCGTACCCTTCTTGTTGTTGCTTCTGTTCGCCGTTGGTCTGTCTCCCAGCTTGATGTTCAGAATGCTTTTCTTAATGGCGAGTTGAGTGAGGAGGTTTACATGCAGCCTCCTCCTGGGTATTCTGTTCCCGATGGGATGGTTTGTCGTCTTCGACGTTCTCTCTATGGTCTCAAACAGGCCCCTTGTGCCTGGTTTGAGCGCTTCGCCTCTGTGGTGACTGTTGTTGGTTTCTCTCCTAGTCTTCATGATCCCGCCCTTTTCGTTCACACTTCTCCTCGTGGACGTACTCTTCTTCTTCTCTATGTTGATGATATGATCATTACTGGTGATGATCCTGAGTATATTTCCTTCGTCAAGGCTCGTCTTCGCGATCAGTTTCTTATGACTGATCTTGGTCCTCTTCGCTATTTTCTTGGCATTGAGGTTTCCTCCACTTCTGATGGCTTTTCTATCTCTCAGGAAAAGTACATTCAGGATCTTCTTGCTCGTGCTGCTCTTGGGGATGAGCGCACAGTCGATACTCCTATGGAGCTTAATGTTAAGCTTCGTCCTACTGATGGTGATCCTCTTCCTGATCCCACCCGTTATCGCCATCTTGTTGGGAGTCTTGTTTATCTTGCTGTCACTCGTCCTGATATTTCTTATCCTGTTCATATTCTGAGTCAGTTTGTCTCAGCTCCTACCACTGTTCACTATAGTCATCTCCTCCGTGTTCTTCGTTATCTTCGTGGCACGATCACTCGTCGCCTTTTCTTTCCCCGTTCCAGCTCTCTCCAGCTCCAGTGCTATTCAGATGCTACGTGGGCGAGTGATCCTACGGATCGTCGTTCGCTTTCTGCTTACTGTGTGTTTCTTGGTGGTTCGCTTGTTGCTTGGAAGACGAAGAAACAGGTCGCAGTTTCCCGTTCGAGTGTTGAGGCTGAGTTGCGGGCTATGGCTTTGTTGATTGCTGAGGTGACTTGGTTACGGTGGTTGCTTGCAGATTTTGGGGTCTCTGTTACGACACCCACTCCACTTTTGTCTGACAGTACAGGTGCTATCAGTATTGCACGTGATCCGGTCAAGCATGAGCTGACCAAGCATATCGGTGTTGATGCTTTTTACACACGTGCACAGGTACAGGATGATGTTGTTGCGGTTCATTATGTGCCTTCAGATTTGCAGTTGGCGGATTTCTTTACGAAGGCACAGACTCGAGCGCAACATGATTTCTTACTCTCCAAACTCAGTGTTGTGGATCCACCATGAGTTTGATGGGGGGTGTTAGATGTATATATTTGTCTATTGTAGTTTCCCCATATGTTAGGGGGCTTTCTGCATATGTGCACCTGTACATGTACTATATATTGTGGCCTTTGGCCCCCTGGTAATACAACAAGCATATTGCCCTAACACCACCCACTCCGTGCATTGTTTGCATAAAGGACAAACCCCACAGTTTGGCCACCCATGTTTTGCCAAACGGTCGGCTGTCCAAATTCTATTTTGGAAAGCAAGCCAGGTAAACAACTTAATCTTTGGGGGCGCCCACATCTTCCACATGGACTTGTATAGGCTTGAGAAGGTGGAACCCAGAAATTGCAAGTCGTAGGCGGACTTAGTGGAATAGTGTCCACTCTCGGTTAGTTTCCAAGAGATGTCGTCCTCAATGTTGTCATTGAGGTGAAAATTTATGAGACCCCATAGTTCCACAAATCGGGATAGATGCTCGAAAGAGAAGCCATCCCCCAAACCCACTTTGTGAACCCAAGCATTGTTTTGTAGAGCATGTGCAACCTTCCAATTCTTGCGCTTGGAAGAGGCAAAGATAGGAGGCGCGATCTCAATTGGCTTTCTCCCATCAAGCCAAGGAGCATACCAAAAAGGAGTCTTCATCCCATTGCCCACCGTAATGGTCGTGGCGGCATAGAAAATGTCCATATCTTGCTCTGAACAAGGGTTGCCGGAGCCCACCCAAATCTTGTTGGGGTCTTTCCATTCGAACCAAGGCCATCTAAAACGAAGGGCCGTGGTGAACTTATCCATATGAATGATCCTAAGGCCACCAAGTTTCTTAGGACGACAAACTAACTCCCAATTGACCTTGCATTTCGGCCCCGAGGTATGGTCACTAGCCGACCAAAGAAAAGCTCTCTCAATCTTGTTGATAAAGGCTATGGTACCCGCCGGGATGGAGAGTGGAGTCAAGAAGTATGTGGCTTGGGAGGCGATGACGGATTTGACTAAAGCGCTACGGCCGGCCATAGTAATATATTTCTCATTCCAAGTGGGGAGCTTCCCGGCAACTTTGTCCTCGAGGTGTTGTATGTCTTTTCTTCTTAATCCTCTGACCGTGAGAGGAAGCCCGAGGTAGCGTAGTGGAAAAGACTCTCTCTTAGCCGGAATGTGAAGAAGGATATCGTCGAGGTTATGGTTAGCACATCTTATTGACACGACGGAGCTTTTGTGGAAATTCGTGCAAAGGCCAGTGACCTCGCCGAAGTCATGAAGAATGTGAGCGAGACTTTGGACATCCTCCTTCAAAGGCGAAACAAAAATCGCTACATCGTCCGCATAAAGAGAGGTGCGGAGGATAGGGCCTCGCCCCCGGAGCTTGTGTAGGATACCGGCGAAAGGTAAAGATGGCGTGGAAGTGCTCTGGGCCTTCCAACACGTCACGCATTACGTAGTCGCACTCGCACAGTAGAAGTTTCTTAGTGTTTATTAGCTATCTAATTGTCGTTCAAAGATGAATCTTGGAAAATGCGTGACTACTTGCATTAAAAACTGAAGTGCAGAATAATAAGCAAATGAACGAGTACTAGACTACTAGTATCCGCAAATGCTTATATTTTGCGAGTAGAATCAAATGTTTATCCAGGGAATGAAACTACTTCTTTGTCAAAACCGGCGACCAATTGTGCTGGCTCCACGCAGAAGCATCTTTAATGACGAGATTTCAACGACTTGTATAAGTACTGAAATTTCGGAAAATTCAAAAAAGCATTTGGAAAGGCGACAAATTATCGAATTCCTGAATTTTACCTACCAGAGACGCATTCTGCTGTTGACAAAGGTACATCTGAAGCTACGTGCTTCAATCGTTTACATTTCGGAAGTATTCTAGCACGTTGGAGCCACAAGAATGGCCAATTTTCTTGTAGCGACAGAAACTGCTGACTTAGTACTCTTATGACTTAGTAATAATAACATGGTGGCCGATTTTAGCTTTCAGTCGCCAACAGGACCAATGGCCGATTTGTAGCATCGAAAGAAAAAATAGACAAGATAAATTGTTGCTTTAGCTCTTACGAATTCTTCCGAGTATATCACTGTAGGAAGCAGACAAGGGTGCCGGCACAGCCAGAAAAGCCATCGGCACAATACCCGTCGGCACAGACCCATTTGCCGTCAGCACAACAGCTTGAGCCGAACGGCCGTTTGAGAATTCTGGCTTGAATTTTTTCAATTTTTTTAAAATTTTCTTATTCCCTCAATTGGATCGTTACTTAATTAATCTTAGGTTAAATTACGCTCATGGTCTAACTTTCTAATTGGTTACCTATCTTCATACTACTTCATCCCTAGCACGCTTAACTTTTCCATTCCTTTCGATTGAGCTTCCAAAAAAATGATATCTTGTTGATAATACTACCATAATATCAATCCTATTAACCCTTAGACTGTGATATCACAAATCTTTATTATTTTGAATTTTAAACAATTATTTAAATTAGCGTCAATGATTAAGTAATAATAATCTTTATGCAGAATTCAATCATTAATTTTTTTTTAAATAATTTGTTAATTTGCCCTAATATTAGGTTATGTAACATACATGAATCTCAAAATATTTTATTTTTTAAATATTTTTATCATTTTCGGACATTCATTTGAAACTTAAAAAGGCGATCCACGGGGTGCCTCGAGGGAAAAAAGTGCAGGGCTTGTGCCAACGGCTTGGCCGTCGGCATAGGGTTGTAGGGGAAAAAATCACGGCGTCGCCTCACCCTCACGACGGAAACCCCTGTGCCGAAGGCCAGATAGAGTATGTGCCGACGGCCCTTTTTGTGCCGACGGCCACCGTCGGTATAGGTTGCCCTTTTTCTGTGTCAATGGCCCCGACAAAAAGCCGTTGGCACAGATCCTGGCCATTGACACATTGACGTTTTCCTATAGTGTATGCTACATATGTGAATATTAGTCCCTAGGCAGAAAAAAAAAAGTTCCCACTATGCCATCTGATAGATATCCCAATAATTTGGCGGCTTTGTGTTGTGATAATTATGTAAAAGGAAATTATGCAATCGGCATATGTCATAACTATTCTACGCACTATTATAAATAAGCTGAACCTAAAAAGGCACGGATCTTCATTATGCCATTCATTGAAGTTTTTTATAAGATTACCGAACACCATTTTATCTCATATCCCTTTGCTCGCCTTGTTTGAGGAATACTTCAGGTTACCTTCGATTTATAGCACCATCAACTAATCTAGCGAACATGTTTGGGAATTGGTTACATGGGGTTAACAAAGCACCGAAGCTCAAATCTGTATTGGAGTTTGTGCAGTGTGGTGGGCTATATGGAACTGCCGCACTGATAGTGATTTTAACAAGACTAGGGTTGCTCATTTGTTGCAGGTTATCACCATGCGTTGCTGTTAAATCTGTTTGCGGTGCTATATGCATCCGGTAGAGGAGCGGGAGCACATGGGCTGTGGGTGCAACAGTATGGAGATGGTAGCATGAGATTTATTCAACTAGTGTGGATGGCATTCAATAAACGACTTGTGATGCATAGAGGCTCCAGGTTTTATATTTTTATGGTTAGTTTTTGTATCCACTTTATGTGATCAATGAATTTTAACAAATTGGTTCAAAACTTCGCAATAAAATGGTTGTGTGTATTGATAGATGGCAATGGCACAATATTTTCTCTTTCCGAAAGACAAGATTATCGAACCGTAGGAGCATAACATTCCTTGATTTTCACAACTATCTTGACCATGAAGGTCAAAATAATGGAACACTACTATCTAGTAGTGAGAACTATAGGGTGAAGCCAAAGCTACACATATTTTAGAACTAACCATTGGTTAGATCTGTTTCACAAAAAAAAAAAAACCCATTGGTTAGATCATTAGAGCAGTGGTTATACCCACCCTAATAGAAATCAAGTACTTGGTTCCAATCTACACTGTTTTATATGTGTAATTTAAGCGAATTATTATTTCTATAGGAGGCTATGCTTTCGTCGACAGCGAGGATTTTATAGTGACTTCACCAATCTCAAAGCTCCACAACTCTAATATTGGGTAGACATCACCCAGTGAGGTGCATGTAACCACAACTCCAATCTTGGGTATATTCAGTGTTTCTAACTAGAATAAGAGTGTACCAAATATAGTTACATATCCCACACAACACCACCTACTTTCTCATTCAATAATTACCATACAGTAGGGATTGAGGTAGTATATATCACTGAGGTATACCTTGAGCCCTCTAGGATCAGTTCCATGTAAACCTTATGTTTGTTCTCTACATATGTTTGGCGTTCATAATAGCACAAAGGACTTGATGCATGTTAAAAAATACACTTGCAAAAAAATAGCATAATAGATCACCAATCAATACATAAAAATAACTCAAATAAAATAATTAATCATACTAAAAGTTAAAGTAAAGATCTACCTTGACATGAATATAAAGATTGTAAAGAAGAGGTTCAAAATATTTATGGAGATAGTGGCATGATTTAAATGTATCTATTAATTGCATATTTTTCAAGTTGTTTAGCAATATTTTTTAATATTTTTTACTAATGTAATAATAAATGCAAGATGAATTTTTTCACCTATATTTTTGTTGGTTCCAAGTATTCTTTTTAGTAACATGAACAATAAACATGATGCATAATGAATTTTTGGGTGAAAATGTAAATTCCTGTAGAAGGGGTCCTTGGGGAAGATGTGTAGGCAACATGCCATGGCCCACATATTTTTCGAAATGGAGGGACTATCCCCGACCTTTGCATCGAAAGATGCATACGATTTTTTTATTAGTTGATGCAACAAAGATCTGATAAAGATCATACATCAAAATACACGAAGACATCACACAACACTTACTCACCTGACAACGATGATAAGTAGGGATCTTATGGGAATTATCTCCCAACATCATGTTTGCTCACCTGACAATAATGTCTGTTATACTTAGTGTACCATTGATTTGGGCATTTGGGAGGATTACGCATCAATATGCAAAGGCATGCTTTGAGTTTTGTGTTTGAGTTTTGCGGATTTACGGTTGTGATTCCGACATAGATATTCACAATGAATGATAATTATTTTCATGTTTGAGGTAGTTATAGTAATATGTTCGCTATTTATTTTGCCCCGCCATGTTAGTGAGAGATGCTACTAGTATACCTAGTAAGACGTGCAGTCTATATAGGTTAGTCTAGTCATAGTAAGAAGTAACCTAGACTAGTGTCATACATATGATCCAAGCTAATGTTACTACCTTTATAGTGCATAGTAATATACACTAGTAGGAAACTAGTTATAGGTGGGAGGCCTTTCTGTGGCGCACTACATTTCCATGCGTGACAATTTTTTTTCTATGGCGCACCTGACCACATGCGCCACTAAAGCCATGGTAAAAATTAAATAGCAGTAGCAACCAGCACCATAACCTTGGCAACAAACAATTGGAAGAGTAACTAGATAATTTCTCCAATGACTGAGAGCAGACCAGAAATGGTATTCATTTTTATTGTTATTGCTATGTAACTAGGAACTAATCCTAATTTAACTAGGAACTAATGCAAGTGAATTTAAAACCATGAATTCAAGTTGTTCATTATATTCATTTTTATTGTTAGTGTTATTTAGACAGAAACTAAAATTTAGAACCTACTACCACTAAAATTCAAACTGTCCTGGTTACTAGCTAAAATTCAAAGTGTGAATATGCACTACAACTAAAAAAGAGCTTTGATAACACAATCATGGTACACAGACTAAAATATGTTACAAGTAAAATTAAAGTAACACATCATATGTGTGCTAACGACCGATAGTAACACAAATCAGATAAGATCTGAAACTGTGTTACAGGGATATCAAGTCAGTAACATATAATTTTGTGTTCTAGAAAATGAGTTACAAGTATATTGACGGAGTAACATATAAATATGTGTTCGTGGGAATGTGTTACATACTTCAGTCTGATGCAGGAGGCCCGGATCTAAGGTTTCCCCGGGAGAAGCCCGAGTGTATTGGTGATACAAGCAAAGATGATGCCTTCCATAAGGTAACGATGTCAGGCGTGGTTTTCACCGGCCGCCACGTCACCCCATACTCCCTCGTCATCTACATGATCTTCACCGCCGGAGATCGCTGTGGGATCCCAAGATCCCTTGCCCCAGATCCTGATGATGCCACCCACCTCCGAAGAGGAGGGTGTCACCTCCGTCATTGCCGGGGCCGCTGTACTGGCTCCCATGTGATGCGGGCGGAGCAGCCCGTCTTGCTGAGGGTAGGCGCAGCAGACATGACCGCCTCTAGGCCCCAAGGGCCAAGATTAGGCCACGCCGCCACTGCCATTGCCTTGCGTTCCGTCCACGGATGACACACCACCGCCACCGAAGAAGAGATCAGGGGCGCCGCCCACCCCCCATGGTCGCGACCAGCTGGAACCCAGTCGGCTCCATGTGATGCTGGCTTTGCGCGATGACACCTCCGACGGTGGCGATGGGAGGGAAGGGAGGTGCTAGAGGGGGACCAGAGGGCTGGTGAGGAGGGGCTCCCTCAAGTGGCGCGACGCCGCCACCCGGGGGAGGGTTAGATCGCATCGACAAAGGTATATGCCTACATTTGTTTCATCAAGTTGTTAATCCTCTAATAGAGTGCTCATAAATGTTTTTTGTCAAACTTTTATCTACGCAATTTGAAAGTTGCAGATAACAATATTCACATACTTCTCCCAAAATTCCTCATTGCGTTATATATTTTTAAAAATTACACCCCGTTTCGGAAGGATGAGGCCGATCACCCACGAATTTAGAAGTATTTTTTTAACTTTTCAGATATCGTTATTATGCAAGTTCGATCAATAGATTTATGGTTTTTCTGACAGAAGAAAAAATCCTTTTCCCCGCTAGATTATTTTGTTTGAGATAACAAAAACGCGGAGGGAAAATTTTATCTCTTCCCGCTAATTAACACTTTTCCCTCAATTAATAGCCTATATATAAGCAGCCCCTCTAATTAATCATTTCTCCTCCGCGTTAAACTAATCTCCTCCGTAAATATCTCATCTGTACATCACCGAGTCGCCCACCACGGCGGCGCCGCCCCCAACCACGCCTCTCCCACCATCGCGCCCGTCGCCTCGGTGCTACACACCACATCCCTCCCGCAGAGCAGTCCAACACCGTGCGCTCCTCCCATCAAACTGGGATCTCCGTTCTCCTCATCCTGGTTCCTGAAGATTGCTCCCCGTCGTTTATTCTCGCCAAATCCCGGTCACCCTGCTAGCACGTTCACCTCGCTGCTCCCGTAAATACATGTATTTGTTCAAGCCCCTCCACCACGTGGTAATTCGGAAACCACTAGGTGCTTCCTCTGTTTGATGCTTGTGTTTGATCTGGAACATCTTAGGTAATTGCAACATTAATAACCTACACGAGCACTTGCCCCTCTGTTATTGGTTAGCGCCTCTGTTCTTGTTGCCGTGAGAGTTCCTTACACTGGATGAAAAAAATGCTGCAATGAAAAATACTTCGTTATAGTTGCTCCTTGTTATGCAATAAGAAAAGGCTTCACACTTTTTGTTACTTTGCAAAAATCTATTAAGAAGAATATATGCACGTTTTTCTGGTGCTTCTGGAGATTTGATGAGTGAAAGCATATGCTTTTATTCATATTGAAAACTGCTTTATACTTTACCTTAATTCCAGCTGAAATTTGTGGACATTATCAATGAGAGAGGGTCCTTCAAATGTGGTAATCGCAGCTATATTTTTTCTGTCCGTGGGAGAATGGGAGGTGTCAGCAGATACCCGTCCCTTCTACTAATTATAATAGCATTTTTGGGGGCGTACATACTGTTATTGAAATTCAGTTGTTTGTTAATTTCCTGTTGAACTTAAATCTATGACAGAACCAAGCATGTATATTTTTCAGAAATTATAATAAACTCGATTTTCCAGCTTTATTGCAACTTGTGGGCATTTGGATATACAATAGTCATGTCTGAAACAGATCTGACTGGTGAACTTGTAAGGGGTTGATTGATATCTTTATTTATATGTACGATGGTCATGGACTTGTTGACCGTATACCTACACTACAATGATAGAAATAAACAGGTCAAATACAAATATCCATGATAAGGCGTCATGTCTTGTATTATGATTTAGTTTGGATGATCGAGGGAATCGGCTTCCACGCAGTTGACTTCCTATACCATGAGACAAAAAGACCCACAAGGCAACTCCTATTTAGTTCACATCGACGATCAAAGTTTTGCTGTAAAAATATTGTCTGACCCTGAGATTGATAAAACTGTGCATCTTCATGTATCAAAGGAGAAGGCTAGCGATGATATTCCTCCACCTAGCAATCGCAATGATGTCGCTCCATCTAACCATCCAAATGGGAGGGCTCTCTTACTGGATGGTGGTGTGTCTACTGAAGGTGCAGAACAACTTACTGTGAGAAGGCCGCAAAGTATTTCCCTCTCTTTGAAACCAGAACTGGAGTTTAGACTTGCTTATCAAGTATTTGTATTTACTGTTATAATTATTGGAATAAAAGATGTATTGGCTGTTTGCAGGACAGTTGCGTAGGGCAAAAAGGCTGAATGTGATTGGGATTGCCGACCCGCTTGATGATGAAGATGTAGGCTTCAGTAATTGTCAGCAATATATTGCACCAAGTGATAAATCACAAGCAATAGAAGATGAAGGGGGTCGATTTCACAATCAAGGTATAAAAATCTTTGGTACATATGTTTTTAGTAGTTTAATATAAATATATTTGCCATTGTACAATTGGTAGTATGCAGTACATATTAGTGATGTGAGCTAAAGGTGTTCATTTCTAGTAAATTTGGAGATTTGCGCATAACAACATTATATAGTTTGGAGTATGCATTGATCTATTTAGTGGGAAGATTGTTAGATGAAAAGGAGTTTTCAAATCTTGGATCTGTGGTCATAGAGTTAGATTCTTGACATTAATGTAAGATATTCTGGTGTTATCCTTTCAATTCTCATTATGTGCAGACACAGTGAGCTGCAGCCTACAGCCATGCTAGATGCACTAAGCTGTTGCAGTAGCTGTTGGTAAAAATATCCCAAGGAGCACATGTTTTGCCTAGTTTATGTTCTGATTACTTCTGGTGGTATGTCTTTCAGTTATAATTATATCTTTGTAGTCAAGGGAAAGGCGCAAAAGTGAATCTTTTGCAAGACTAGACAAGCAGGAGACAAAAAAAAAGTGTGGCGACCCCGGGGGTTGTAGGCTAGACAAACCCAGATCCTCATCTGGCATAAGCCTAACCTAGATCTCTAGGGCCTACAGGGTGAGAATCGGTAACATAACAGTGACTCTACGACTCAAAGAGTAATACAAGCTCATAACTGAGCGAAGAACCAAAGTATTACAAGCAGAGGTCACTGACCTGGCATTTCATCAATCAACGGAAGCGAAGTTATGCTATTCTAAATAGCAACATAGCAGAAGGCCTAAGAGGCCAGGAGCATAACGGCGACGTCCCAGCCCATAGATTCCAGGCTGCCACCTGGGAATCCCAAGCTACTCGTCGATGTCGACCTAGAAACCTTCATTTGTTGGAGCGACTTCGTCTGAAACAAAGCATGCAAAGCTGAGTACAGGGACTCAGCAAGACTTAGTACAACCTTTTAGCAAAGCTGGTATGCGAGGCTTTATGTGGAGCTTATTTTGCGTAAAGCCAGTTTTCCTTTGTAAAACAAGAGGGAGCAGAAGCTCGTCTATTCAGATCATTTTCAAAAGGGGATAAGAGAGCGATATCACTAGCTCTACTTATCATCATATTGAATCCACCGAATCTTCATCATATGCTGAACCTATCCACTAGGAGCACCCCCTCGATACCCTGAGGAGGGATCCTTATCACACCTTGATTCCAAGTTTTACGATTAGGTTCAAGTTGTCTATGATCAACACGTCCTTCCCCAAGTCGTCCATAACCGTGGACACGGCTTTTCGAAAATATTTAACCCTGCAGGGGTGTATAACTTTACCCACACGCGCCAACCGACTCTTAACGCCAGTACATTAGCACACTTCCTTGGTGTGCCGGCAGAGGGTGGTCGACCAAAACCTTTCCCTTGCTTCGCCTATTCCATGAGTCAATCTAACTAGGGAGCTCCGTCATCGTAGGTAGCCATTCTCTGTGGCGGTCCCGGTCATTGTGTGCAGGGGATCCAGTTCAATGCCTCCAGCATCCTTCACCCCGGCCACGCCCTGTATGATGCACCTTTGAAAACCTTTTCCACGCCTTCGCCATGCAGAATGCCAAATGGAACTCGCAAACTAATTGACTCATGGGTAAGCTAGGCAAGTTCGGGCCAAGGGTTCCCATGGGCCCCGTGTGGCTGTACGCTCAGTCTTGGTTCCGAAGGCGAGAACTCAGGTCCTAGTATCGGCGAGAACGAGTCAAATCACCACATCCCCATGTGGCGACCCATCCAAGCCTTTAAGCATGTTTAATTATCATCACTGATCTTACCACGTCATCCTGCCATACTAGGTTCATTCGCATCTCTGATTCATCAACCAGATGGATCAGAATTCGTCAACTAAGCATGGCTAAGCATATTCGATATAACGGCTCTAGCGATGCACACATAGCTCAAACCTAGTCTTGCTAGGGGCAGTGGGTCAGAGTATTTAGGCTACAAGGATGGTAAATGCAACACACATAGGATAACTATACCTGGCGATAAAACATATTGGAATCGTATGCAATATGTAGGAACCAAAAGTAAAAGCATTTCGAAATCATAATATGAACCAGGCTAGGGCTTGCCTTTGTCCCTGACAAACCGATCTAGATCTTCGGAGATCCCATGCTTGAGTTGTTCGTCGGTGGACAGGCATTGACCTTCGGTGTTGTCGATCTTCATTGTCTCGGGACTTGCTCTATCGATCGCGAAGAAGCAAACACCGGAAAGGTAGGACAACAATCAACACATGGCATCGATGCAATGCGCATACAAGAATGATGATATGACATGTTAATTAGGTACTGAAGTTAACCCTAATACATCATCAATTTAACTGAGGTTCGACGGGACTAGGGTTAGTAGTTCCGGAACCGCAAAGGGGTTGATTATGTTCTTCTAAAACAACTAGGGTTCAAAGTTGTTTATCAATGCATTATTGTGTAATCAAAATTTAGATCTCATTTTTCTGAAAATTTTGATATATTATACATATTTTTCTGATTTAAAATGAATAAGTTATGAATTTTACAAGTTTTATTAATTTTAAATCATTTCTCAAAATTCCTGGAAAAAGTTAAAACTCTGACAGACATGGACCCACATGTCATGGATTTAATCATTTCCTAAATATTTATGAAAATGTTAAAAACCTGACAACGGGCCCCACCTGTCATGGATTTTTCTTTTACAGAAAATAAAACAAAATAGAAAAGAAAAGGGGCGCGGGCCCCACGACGGTCAACCGCCGGTGGTCAACTCCGGCGGCCGGCACCGGTGACCATAGCGCGGCGGCGCTAGAAGGCGCCCCTGGACGCGCGGGGCAGCGCGTTCGACGCGCACGAGCACGGCGAGGCGACTGGTGGCCACGCCGTTAGCTGGGGGTGGCCGAAGCCACGCCGGCGACGAGCAGCAACGGCGGCGCGGTCGGGTGCACGGTGGGGGAACGCTACAGAGGCGTAGGGGGAGGGAGGAGGGCACCATCAGGTGCAGAGGCTTACCGCGGAGCTCGTGGAAGTGACAGCGGGGGCGGGGGAGCCTTGTATCGCCGGCGTCGAGCCGTTGGCCGATGGCCGGACGTGGGGAAGATGGAGTCGGGGCGGCCGACTCGAGGCTTCTCAGGACGATTCCCTTGGCAGGGAGGTAAAGGAGGACGAGGCGGACCCAGAGGTGGCCTCGACGGAGCTCGGGGTGGCCTGGAACGCCGGCAATCGACGACGGCCGGACCTACTGTGAGCATGTAGGGTTAGGGTTTCACGCGGAAATCGAGGGAGAGGGGAGAACTGAGGGTGCTAGGGCTCTTTGCGGCGGCGGGGGGAGGCTTTATAGCCGGCGGGAAGCGGCGGCGAGCATCTTGGCGCGGCCGAGCGACGGGAGAAGGCCACCGAGGTGCTTCCTCCATCGTGAGGTTGAGGACGATGGGGCGGTTTTGCGAAAAAACCCCTAGGTGTGGGGTGGGCTGAGATGGGCTGCTGGTGGGTTGGCCTGCTGGGCTGCGCAGGGAGAGGAGGGAAGGAGGGAGGAGCTGGGCTGCGGCCCAAAAACAGAGAGAGGGTGAGGGTTTCTCTCTTCTTCTCTCTTTTTTCAAAATCTGTTTTCCAATTTGTATTCAAAATCCTTTGCTGTTTTCAAAACCATTTGAGGATTTCAAACTTCTGGACATTTTCCAAATACCTCAGGACTTCTTAAAAGAGAAGTGTCATGTAGTTTGACTTTGGAAAATTGAAGTACTTTGAGCATTTGAAAGAGAGGGAGATTTGGTACAAACATTAGGGTTTTCAAATATTATTTCCTGGTGCAATTTTCTTAGGAAAACATGATGCTCATGAAATGATGCACAATCAACCCTAATTAGGTTTAGCAAAAAGAGGGGTGTTACAAAATGTCCCTTAATAAGAAAGAATACTTCTTCACTCAAGGTACGCTTTTCAAATTTAAGTCATTGTGACCTTACGTGTCTGGCATTCCTTCGTAGCATTATGAACACATTTGGCTTCATTTTTATTTTTTTGGTCAAGTCCCATTTGTACCGAATCCTTAATGTTATATTTGGCAAAGTTTGCTTCTCTTAATAGTTCCACTATTCATGTACTGGTCATCTAAATAGTTTTCTTTTATAACAGTATATGTCTTCAGACATTTAAAAAAAATCAATTGGGTCCTCTCATTGTTGCATACACACTTTTAATTGGGATGCCCAAATATCTAGGGGCACAACCGCTTTGTTGGCATATTGTTCATGCAAATTATATTATCATTGTTGTCAAATGCTGATGTTGATCATAATATAGGATGGTTCCAAAGTAGTCATGAAGATTTCAACCTATCCAAACAAACCGAATGTTCCTTATATGCTACTATAAGAGTATTGATCCTGCAACTAAGGCAGCTGGTATTGAGTTGGGTGCTGAATTTGCACTTTTGCGCATAGTTGAACCTATTCTAGATAATGACGAGTTGGTAAGGGAAGTAAAAGTGACTGCTAGACATTTGGTGATGCTTTTTCTCAAGGATTCTTAATTGCTTGGCCTTCAGCTTTTATAAGTTATTTTCTCTTCTATTTTCTGGAATCATATTGTGCACATTTAATCATATAACTATAAGGACCAAATTTTTTTTTGCAGATTCAAAAGAAGTATGATTGAGTTGCAGCAGAATACTCCGATTCAGTCAAGAAGCAAAAAATAAAGTTTGAAGATTTTTCTTAGCATGAGCTGCAACTGGACATTATAATTAGATCAAGAAGCAAACAAAGTTTGTAGATTTTTCTTAGCAATAATTAGTGTTTATATAGGTTGATAAAAAATTGTAATATCATTTAAAGATATTTTTCTTCAGTTGAATTGGTGCAAATTTTATGGTGTAATATTTGTCACAATCGTATTATCTATAGTTGAATTGGTATGTATGTTATAATGTTGTACTAATAATATTTCTATTTATTTACTGTAATGCATATGTATCCTTCACTCGTTTATAGCTGGAATAAATCTCCTAATATATTTAATTTGTGTATGTGTGTTTTAATCGCTATGACATATTAATGGTGTTGAGCACCATGATAAATTATTTAGTTGTGCATGTGCGGTGAATTTATTAAACAAAAATTATTTCCTATATTGGTACCTAGATTTATGTTTAGTAATAAAAATTAAATACATTAATTATGTTGCGGTACTAATATAATAGTGTTACTCATGATGTTATAGTGATTACAAATTGTGTTACTACGTACAAGGGTAGTTGATAACTATAAGTTTTGTGTTACAATATTTTATATTATGTCACTGATTGCATCCGGAAGCTAAAAAAATGTTACTAATTATGTTACTAGAGTTACCAAAATATGTTACCACCAATGTTCTACGCCTACAAAAATATGTTACTACTTGTGTTACAATAGCAAAAAAACGGTGTTACTGGTGCATTTAGTAACACGTAATGTGCATTTTACTACAACATAACCTGTAACACAAATTTTAACATATGGTAACATCTACTATGTGTGACCGAGGACATCACTTAGTAACATGGCCTAATGGAACACATTCCAAGATCTGTTACAAAATGGTCTGGTAACACTATTTTGGACCTACAGTAACACAAGACGGTGTTACCAAAACTCTATCATGTTGTAGTGATGTTTGTGAACTTATATATATGGCTCTTTAGTTTCGATAGTTGTTTTGCGCATTTAATTTGGTCTTTAATTTTATTTGCACTTTCCTATGATTAGAATGTTTGGTCACTACACTTAGAGGTGGGGCCAATGAGCCTGGTGTGATGACATAAATATCAATCTCTTGCGCATCCTAGCTACCCCATCTCTAAATGTTAATATTTGTTTCGACCAACAAAGTATTAGACATTTAGTTGATCCTACTTGGCTCGTATTTGAGTTGGCCTTCTTCGTTTATTTTGGTCTTTCTTCGAGATAGTGCCGATGATTAGAATGTTTGGTCACCTTACACTCTGGGGTGGTGCCAGTGAGCCTAGTGTGATGTCACAAATATCAATCTCTTGTGCATCGGACTTAGCCTCATTGACGCCATCCCGGAATGTTAATATTTGTTTCGACCAGAATTGTATGAGACATTTATTTAGTTGATCCTAGCTGGCTCTTATTTGTGTTGGCATTCTTCGTTTACTTTGGTCTTTCTTTCATTTTAGTGTCGATGATTAAAATGTTTGGTCAGTACACTCGAGGGCGGTGCAAGTGAGCCTGGTGTGATGGCACAACTATCAATCTCTTGTGCATCCTAACTAGCCTCACTTACACTGTCCCTGAATGTTAATATTTGTTTCGACCAACAAAGTATGAGGCATGTTATCTAGTTGATACTACTTGGCTCGTATTGGAGTCCGCTGATGATTAGAATGTTTGGTCACTGTAAACTCTGGGGTGGGGCCAGTGAACCTGGTGTGATGTCACAAATATCAATCTATTGTGCATCCTACTTGGCTTCGTTGACCCCATCGCTGAATGTTAATATTTGTTTCGACCAACAAAGTATGAGGCATGCTATTTAGTTGATACTACTTGGCTCGCATTTGAGTTGGCATTCTTCATTTACTTTGGTCTTTCTTTCATTTTAGTGCCGATGATTAAAATGTTTGGTCACTACACTCGGGGGCGGTGCAAGTGATCCTGGTGTGATGGCACAAATATCAATATCTCACTACAAGAAAAGTTGCCATGGCCGACGAAGTTGAAGTCGCGCCGTGGTTGCTGGTGCACCATGGCCGACGATTTTGGGTCTCTCCGTGGTGCATGTCAAAACTTTGTTTTCTCGTTTTTGAGGCCACCTAGCCCGACGAAAGCGTCCAAAACGTCTCGTATGGTGGCCCGGGACGTGGTGCTTCGCGAATTCTTGGGTTCGCCGGCCGAGTCAACGCAAATACGCACCGCCCAGGGATGTAGGGCCCAGATGGCAGCCTCTCTAGCATTGTTTTTTTTCTCGATCGCGCCATCTCGTTCAACGCTCTCCGATCGAGCCGTTTACGATGCAGGATCATGGGTCCCGCCTATCATCCTCTATGAACAAAAATTCTTTCTATTCTTGGAGTTTTTTGACCCCCTAATTTCTGGCTACTACCTTTTTCTTTTGATCCCGTGCCGCCTTGGAAACATTGAGACCCTGCTGCTAAATGGGACCCGCATGTCATCCTCTACGTGCAATCAACTTTCTTTTCTTGGATTTTTTTTGGCACATCATATTTGGTCACTTGCCTTTTTCTTTCGGTCCCGTGCCGCCTCTCAAACGGTGATACCGCTGCTGCTAAATGGGACCTGCATGTCATCCTCTATGTACTATAAAACTTTATTTTCTTGGATTTTTTTGGCACCTGATATTTGGTCACTTGCCTTTTTCTTTCGATCCCGTGCCGCCTCTCAAACGGTGATACCGCTGCTGCTAAATGGGACCCGCATGTCATCCTCTATGTACTATAAAACTTTCTTTTCTTGGATTTTTTTTGGCACCTCATAATTGGTCACTTGCCTTTTTCTTTCGATCCCGTGCCGCCTCTCAAACGTTGATGAACCTGCTGGCTCATGGGACCCGTATGTCATCCTCTATGTACTATCAATTTTCTTTTCTTGAATTATTTTTGGCTCCTGATATTTGGTCACTTGCGTTTTTTTCGATCTCATGCCATGTTTGAAACGTTGATGAACCTGCTGGCTCATGGGACCTGCATGTCATCCTCTATGTGCTATGAAAGTTTATTTTCTTGGATTTTCTTTTCACTCTCTGATTTTTGGCTATTTCCTTTTTCTTTTGATCCCCTGCCGCCTTGAAAACGTTGAGTAAGCTGCTGACTCATGGGACCTGCATGTCATCCTCTATGTGCAATCAACTTTCTTTTTCTTTTGATCTCAAGCCGCATTTGAAACGTTGAGACCGCTGCTGCTAAATGGGACCCGCATGTCATCCTCTATGTACAATAAAGTTTCTTTTCTTCGATTATCTTTGGCTCCTGATATTTTGTCACTTTCCTTTTTCTTTCAATCTCATGCCGCCTTTGAAATGTTGAGTAAGCTGCTGGCTGATGTCTACTGGTGCTTCTATTCTTGTAGACAGTGTTGGGCCTCCAAAAGCAGAGGTTTGTAGAACAGCAGCAAGTTTCCCTTAAGTGAATCACCCAAGGTTTATCGAACTCAGGGAGGAAGAGGTCAAAGATATCCCTCTCAAGCAACCCTACAATCACGATACAAGAAGTCTCTTGTGACGTTACGAAAGCGGGTCCACCAAGAGCGAAAGTACCGCTAGGGCGATCGGGAGGCGATCGTGGTAGAAACTAGGGTTTTCTCTCGTGGGTGGTTGTTCTCGACGGCGGAACAGGATCTCGACGGCGAGGTCTTGTGCTGTGCGTCGACGGGTGGGTGTGTTTTGCTTCCTTGCTATCTGTGAAGGCGGCTGGGGAGAAACGACATGGTTTCTCCGACGGGATCGGCGGCGAGGGGCGGAGGCTCGTCTCGGACGCCGTCGCGATCTCCGGCGAAAACGGGATCGGATGACCTTGCTTCTGGCTTATCGGCGAAGCTAGGGGATCTTCTGCTCACTGAGAAGGAAGCCACGGGGCTGATCATCAAGGATCTCAGATCAGAAGGTGCCCCTAGACCTAGATGGGCGCTGGTCGGCAAGGTATGTTCTTCGAGGAAGCTGATTATCGCGGCGCTGGAAAAAGCGATGGATCGTGCTTGGGGTCTTCATGGCCCAGCACAATTCAAGGATCTGGGCGATAACAGGTTTGTCGTTCGCTTCTCGAGGGAGGGGGACTGGAAGCATGTGAAGGAGAACGGGCCTTGGCAGTTTGATTTTAATGCAGTGCTTCTGAAAGATTATGATGGCTCTGTTCGTCCCTCGGACATGATCTTTGACTCGCTGGAAGTGTGGGCTAGGGTTTCAGACCTACCTTTGGATATGATGAACAAGGTTTATGGAAAACGCATTGGTGGATGGATTGGGGAGTACATAGCCACGGACGTGGACGAAGATGGTATGGCCTGGGGCGATGAACTGAGGATTCGTGTTGCCGTCAAGGTGGACCAGCCTCTGATGAGGGGTGTAAGCATGAGAGAGTCTGAGGATGATGTCGAAGGAATGTGGTTTGATATCAAATACGAGAAGATTCCTCATTTTTGTTTTGACTGCGGCTGTTTAATTCACCCAGAGGGCAAGTGCTTAGCGGAGAGGGATGAAGTAAAACAATGGGGTGAATGGCTACGGGCAGAACCAAGGAAGAATAGGAGAAAGCCGAGTGCGTCCAGACCCTCGGCGTCTTCTGGTAGTTTTACCAGCCGCTCATTCTCAACTGATTCATGGTCGCGAGACCCTGAAATTTCTGTTCGTGATATCCCTGTACGGCGAAAACCCCGCGAGGGTATTCTCCAACTCTAGCTCGTCTCGCACTGGCGGGGATGAGCATAGGAGATTTAGGGGAGAAGTGAATAGCCCAAACAAAGGCCACTGGGCTGGGGCTTCGGCTTATCGTGAAGATTTTGAAGAAAGCAGGCAGCCGACTAGGGCGGCGTCGCCACCAAGGAAGAATCAACTCAGGTCTGGTACTTTTACTAGGAGAACAAGGAACGTGGACGGTGCTGCTGCTGCTCCTCAGGTGCCACTAGGCACGACAAATAGGAAGCGGGGGACGAAGCAAGTGTGGCTTCCGGTTGAAGTGAGAGTAGTTGGTGATGCATCTAACCAGGGAGGGAAGCGCCAATGTACTTCCTCGGTTTTTGACAGACTTGAAGATCCAACAAATCCATCGGCGGACCTCGCAGGGCGGGGCCGCCGTGATCAATGATTATCTTGGGCCTAAACTGCCGTGGTTTGGGGTTGGACGCGGCAGTGGGCGAGCTTCGTGACCTGGCTAGGTCCTACAACCCAGGGGTGGTTTTTCTTAGCGAAACAAAACAGAAGAAGAGAACTATGGAGAAAATACAGTGGAGTCTTGGTTTTCGACATGGAGTGTGTGTGGAAGGAAAAGGAAAAGGTGGGGGCTTAGCATTATGGTGGAGAGATGGGATTGACGTCTCGGTTCATCCTTGGTGCCAATATTATATCGATGCAAAAATAACTACTGATGAAGGAATGTGGAGGTTTACTGGAATCTATGGTGAACCAAGAACTGAATTACGAGATAAGACTTGGGAAGTGCTAAGGTATCTGAAGGCGCAAGATAATATTCCCTGGCTATGTGCAGGCGATTTCAATGAAGTTTTGCACCAAGAGGAACAGATGGGAATTAATCAAAGAAGTGAAGCACAAATGAGCAAGTTTCGTGATTGCTTGACGGACTGCCGTCTTGCAGACTTGGGATACTCAGGATATCCTTTTACATGGGATAACAAACGGAGTGGTACAGCAAATGTTCAAGCTAGGCTGGATCGTGCTACTGCCTCGGATGATTTTTTGCAACTTTTTCCCTTGACCTCTGTCCAACATATTGTGACGGAGGAATCTGATCATATGGCTCTGCTAATCAAGGTGGCCGCGGCGCCGGACAGCCGGTCTCTGCAAATCCACCGGGGTTTTATGTTTGAGGAGATGTGGACACGGCATGAAACATATGAGAGCATGGTCAAGGAGGCATGGCAGGCGAGCGCAGGTATGGGGGTAGGCATCCGAGGAGTGTGGGATCGCTTGAAAGAGGTGTCCACGGCAATGTCATCGTGGAGCCGACATACCTTTGGTTCGGTAAGAAAGGAGATCAAGAGAGTCAGAGATGCTCTTGAAGAAGCAAAAACTCGATCTTTGAGTGCTGATACCTCACTGGAGGTGAGGCAACTCGGACTGAAACTCCATGATCTATATGAGACGGAAGAGGTTATGTACAAGCAAAGGTCCAGACAAGATTGGCTAAAGACAGGGGATCGAAATACTAGATATTTCCAAAATCGCGCTACTCATCGGCGCCGCAAGAATACAATCAGATTCCTCACTAGGTCAGATGGGAGTCGTTCTGATACAGATGACGGAATGCGGGACATGGCACGGGCTTTCTATGCTGAGTTATACAGGTCAGAAGGATCGTCTAACATGGATAATATCCTGGATCACATTGACGAATTCGTTACGGCTGATATGAATGCAAAACTGACCGTGGTGGCCTCGGAGAAAGAAGTAGAGACGGCTCTATTTCAAATGGGACCGACGAAGGCTCCGGGCCCCGATGGGCTCCCGGCTTTATTCTTCCAACGCCACTGGGCTGATCTGAAGGGAGCTATCGTTTCGGCTGTCCGCGATTTCTTGGCGGGAAAGGAGTGTCCACCGGATTTTAATGATACAGTTTTGGTGCTGATCCCCAAAGTGAAAGCACCTGAGTTTTTATACCAGTTCCGTCCTATTAGTCTGTGTAATGTCCTCTACAAAATAGCGTCAAAAGTGCTGGCTAATAGACTGAAGAAGATTCTGCCGATTATGATCTCTGAAGAGCAAAGTGCCTTTGTACCTGGGCGCCTAATAACTGATAATGTTCTTATTGCCTATGAGTGTACACAGGCTATTCGGACAAGGAAGAGGAAGAAACCACTGTGTGCAGTTAAGCTTGATATGGTTAAAGCCTATGATAGGGTGGAGTGGATTTTCTTGGAAAAGATGATGAAGAAGTTGGGCTTTGCGCCACAATGGATAGAGATGATTATGAGATGTATTACCTCTGTGCGTTTCTCTGTGAAATTAAATGGTGGTTACTCTGATGCTTTTATGCCGTCTAGGGGTCTTAGACAGGGAGATCCAATCTCCCCATATCTGTTCTTGTTCTGTGTAGAGGGTTTTTCGGCTCTTCTGAAGAAGGCTCAGAGGGAGAACCAGATCCGAGGGGTAAAGTTTGGTGCAGCAGGGCCACATATTACTCACCTCCTTTTTGCCGACGACAGTGTCGTCTTCTTGGAGGCCTCGACAGACAGCATGCAGGCCTTGAGGCGGATACTGATGGCCTATGAAGTCAGCTCTGGACAGAAGGTGAACCTGCAGAAGTCGTCTGTCTTCTTTGGGAAGGGATGCATAGAAGAGCAAAAGGCTGCTGTCAAACAGGTAATAGGAATCGAGAGTGAAGCCCTGTCCGAACGATACTTGGGACTTCCCACTATCGTAGGTCGATCTAAGGAGGGGTGCTTCAAACACTTGCGGGAACGAGCCTGGGGAAAGATTAAGGGTCTGAAGGGCCAAGGTATTTCAAAAGAAGACAAAGGTGTGCTCATTAAATCGGTGATCCAGGCGGTCCATGCTTATGCAATGAGTTGCTTTCAACTGTCAAAGAAAATGTGCAAACAGCTAAGCTCGATCTCTGCAAATTTCTGGTGGGGTGACACGGAGGAGCAGAAAAAGGTTCACTGGATCGGGTGGCCGAAGATGTGCAGAAGCAAGGAGAGAGGGGGCTTGGGGTTCAGAGACTACGAGTGTTTTAATCAAGCCTTCCTCGCTAAGCAAGGGTGGCGGATTATTGCTCATCCAGATTCGCTATGTGCGAAGGTACTGAAGGCTCGGTATTTTAAAGATACGGAATTCTTGACAGCAAGATGTCCAAAGCGAGCGTCATATACTTGGAAAGGGATTGTGCATGGTCGTGAGTTGCTCCAGGCTGGCCTAATTTGGCGAGTTGGAGATGGAGCATCAATTACTATAGGCGATGATAACTGGATTCCCCGAGCGGGTGCTCAACGTCCACTGGGACGGAGGGAAGAAGGATGCCCGAATCGAGTTCAAGATCTAATTATTCCTGAAGGGGGTGCGTGGGATGAGGAAAAGGTGCGTCGGTTTTTCTTTGATATCGATGCAAATGATATTCTGCACACTCCAGTTGGCCGTTCGGGTTGCAGCGACTACCGAGCATGGAACTACACAAAGAATGGCATCTTCTCGGTCAAGTCTGCTTATCACCTAGCTATCCAGAGGAAGAGGGAAGCCAGTGGTTCAGTGGAGACTTCAAATTCCACTAGGGTGCACAAAGGACGGCTAGATCTGTGGGATGTGCAAGTGCCGGGGAAAATGAAGGTCCACATATGGCGTCTAGTGGAGAACGGACTAGCGGTGGGGGTTGAGCTCAGTCATAGGAAGATCAAAGACGGCGTTGTCTGTCTAGCGTGCGGCAGAAATGAGAGCCTACTCCACCGATTTTGGTCATGTCCTCACTCGGCGTCTGCGTGGGCTTACCTGAAGGAGTATACAGGAGTGGAGTGTGAGTCTCCACCGAGAAGACTGGTTAGTCATGCTGAATTGAAAGGCTGGTTACTCGACTGGATCGGGAAGGGGCAACAGAGGGAGCTTGAGCTGGCTTTCACGTTGATCTACAATCTTTGGCAAGCAAGAAACGATGCTAGGGAATCCCAGGAGATGCAGGACCCTGCTGTGATCGTGAGGAAGTCTATAGCGGCAGTGGAGGAGTGGCATAGTCTAAGGACAAGGCCGACGGCTACTGCTACGAGACCGATCACGCGATGGCAAGTGCCACCGGAGGGATGGTGCAAGGTGAACACGGATGGAGCCTATAGAAGCGCGGAAGGCAACGCAGGAGGGGGTGTGGTCGTGCGTGACCACCATGGAGGCTTCCTGGCGGGAGCGTGCCATTTTTTCACCAACGTTGCTGATGCGGAAGGGGCTGAACTCCACGCCTGTCGCCAGGGACTTCTTCTAGCAAGGAGATTGCAGGTTCCGAAGGTTGTGTTGGAGACGGATAGCTCGGTGGTGGTGTCCAAACTGGTTCAGGAGGACATGGACCGGTCATTTTATGGTCCGTTAATTGAAGAAATCAAGGAACTTCTTCGAGGTTTCGATGAAGGTATGGCGCAAGTCGTACGTCGAACGGCAAATAGTGCTGCTCATAATTTGGCTAAGGAGGGCTGCGAGAATAATGTGTCTAGAGTTTGGCTTGGGGTTCCACCAGCTCTTATTGTAAATGTTCTGAACTTGGATATTTCCGTGAGTTAATAAAGTTCGCAGCGTTTCTCTCAAAAAAAAAAAAAAAAAAAAAGAAGTCTCTTGTGTCCCCAACACACCTAATACACTTGTCAGATGTATAGGTGCACTAGTTCGGCGAAGAGATAGTGAAATACAAGTAATATGGATGATTATGAGTAGTAATAGCAATCTGAAATAAATATGGCAGCGAGTAAACATGCAACAGAACAGTAAATAAACGGAGATACGATATTCGGAAATAAGGCCTAGGGATCCTACTTTCACTAGTGGACATTCTCAACATTGATCACATAACTGAAACTACTTTACACTCTCTTGTTGGATGACAAACACCATTCATTGTGTAGGGCTACAAGAGCACCTCAATGCCAGAGTTAACAAGATCCACAACATTCGATGTTCATATTTAAGTAACCTTAGAGTGCATGATAGACCAACGCAATTATACCGAGTACTAACATAGCATGCACACTGTCAACATCAGGCTATGAAAGGGGCAATAGATCACATCAATACTATCATAGTAATAGTTAACTTCATAATCTACAAGAGATCACAATCATAGCTTATACCAAGTACTACATGATGCACACACTGTCAACGTTACATCATGGAGGAGGAATAGACTACTTTAATAACATCACTAGAGTAGCACATAGATGATATTCAACTAGATCACAAAGAGAGAGATGAACCACATAGCTACGGTAGAGCCCTCAGCCTCGGGGGAGAACTACTCCCTCCTCATCATGGGAGACAGCGATGGCGATGAAGATGGCGGCGGAGATGGCTTCCGGGGGCAATTCCCCGTCCCGGCAGGGTGCCGGAACAGAGACTTCTGTCGCCCGAATTGGAGTTTCGCGATGGCGGCGGCTCTGGAAGGTATTCTGGAGTTTCGTCAATCGATGTCGAAGATTTAGGTCACGGAGGCTTATATGGGCGAAGAGTCGGAGTCGGAGGGGCCACGGGGGTCCACACACCAGGGGGGCGCGCCCCCCCTCTGGCCGCGCCGCCACCATGTGTGGGGCCCCCATGGCTCCCCTCTGATCCCTCTCTGGCTCTCTGGAAGCTTCCGTGAAATATAAGATACTGGGCTTTGATTTCGTCCAATTCCGAGAATATTTCCTTACTAGGATTTCTGAAACCAAAAACAGCAGAAAACAGGAACTGGCACTTCGGCATCTTGTCAATAGGTTAGTTCCGGAAAATGCATCAAAAAGATATAAAGTGTGTATAAAACATGTGTGTATCATCATAAAAGTAGCATGGAACATAAGAAATTATAGATACGTTGGAGACGTATCAGCATCCCCAAGCTTAGTTCCTACTCATCCTCGAGTAGGTAAACGATAACAAAGATAATTTCTGAAGTGACATGCTATCATAATCTTGATCATACTATTGTAAAGCATATGAGATGAATGAAGTGATTCAAAGCAATGGTAAAGACAATGACTAAACAATGAATCATATAGCAAAGACTTTTCATGATTAGTACTTTGAAGACAAGCATCAATAAGTCTTGCATAAGAGTTTACTCATAAAGCAATAAATTCAAAGTAAAGGCATTGAAGCAACACAAAGGAAGATATAAGTTTCAGCGGTTGCTTTCAACTTCAACATGTTTATCTCATGGATAATTGTCAACATAAAGTAATATGATGAATGCAAATAAGCAAGTATGTAAGAATCAATGCACAGTTGACACAAGTGTTTGCTTCTAAGATGGAAGGAAATAGGTGAACTGACTCAACATAAAAGTAAAAGAATCGCCCTTCGCAGAGGGAAGCAGGGATAAATCATGTGCTAGAGCTTTTCAAGTTTTGAAATCATATAGAGAGCATAAATGTAAAGTTTTGAGAGGTGTTTGTTGTTGTCAACGAATGGTAGTGGGCACTCTAACCCCCTTGCCAGACAGACTTTCAAAGAGCGGCTCCCATGAAATTTTTATTTTTGGGTGACACTCCTTCCAACCTTTGCTTTCACAAACCATGGCTAACCGAATCCTCGGGTGCCTTCCATCAATCTCATACCATGAAGGAGTGTCTTTTTATTTTAGTTTTATTTAGATGACACTCCTCCCCACCTTTGCTTTCTCAATCCATGGCTAATCGAATCCTCGGGTGCCTTCCAACAATCACATACCATGGAGGAGTGTCTATTTGTAAAATTATGAAGGTTAATTAATTGGGGCTGGGAACCCCATTGCCAGCTCTTTTCGCAAAATTATTGGATAAGCGGATGAAGCCACTAGTCCATTGGTGAAAGTTGCCCAACAAGATTGAAAGATAAACACCACATACTTCCTCATGAGATATAAAACATTGACACAAATAAGAGATAGTAACTTTTGAATTGTTTAAAGGTAGCACATGAAGTATTTACTTGGAATGGTAGAAAATACCATGTAGTAGGTAGGTATGGTGGACACAAATGGTATAGTTGTTGGCTCAAGGATTCGGATGCACGAGAAGTATTCCCTCTCAATGCAAGGCTTAGGCTAGCAAGGTTGTTTGAAACAAACACAAGTATGAACCGGTACAACAAAACTTACATAAGAACATATTGCAAGCATTATAAGACTCTACACTGTCTTCCTTGTTGTTCAAACACGTTTACCAGAAAATATCTAGACCTTAGAGAGACCAATCATGTAAACCAAATGTCAACAAGCTCTATGGTATTTCTTCATTAATAGGTGCAAAGTATATGATGCAAGAGCTTAAACATGATCTATATGAGCACAACAATTACCAAGTATCAAATTATTCAAGACCATATACCAATTTACCACATGTAGCATTTTTTGTTTCCAACCAAATAACAATGAACGAAGCAGTTTCAACCTTCGCCATGAACATGAAAAGCTAAGAACACCAGTGTTCATATGAACAAGCGGAGCGTGTCTCTCTCCCACACAAGCATGAATTTATTCAGAGAATGAAAATAACAAAACGAAAATAAAAGCACACAGACGCTCCAAGTAAAGTACATAAGATGTGACGGAATAAAAATATAGTTTCACTAGAGGTGACCTGATAAGTTGTCGATGAAGAAGGGGATGCCTTGGGCATCCCCAAGCTTAGACGCTTGAGTCTTCTTGAAATATGCAGGGATGAACCACAGGGGCATCCCCAAGCTTAGACTTTTCACTCTTCTTAATCATATATCATCCTCCTCTCTTGACCCTTGAAAACTTCCTCCACACCAAACTCAAAACAAACTCATCAGAGGGTTAGTGCATAATCAAAAGTTCACATGTTCAGAGGTGACCCAATCATTCTTAACACTTCTAGACATTTCCCAAGGCTACTGAAAGTTAATGGAACAAAGAAATCCATCCAACACAACAAAAGAGGCAATGCGAAATAAAAGGAAGAATCTGTCAAAACAGAACAGTCCGTAAAGACGAATTTTTCTGGGGCACTAAACTTGCTCAGATGAGAAAACTCAAAACTAATGAAAGTTGCGTACATATCTGAGGCACTCACGTAAATTGGCAGATTTTTCTGAGTTACCTACAGAGAACCCTGCCCAAATTCGTGACAGCAAGAAATCTGTTTCTGCACAGTAATCCAAATCTAGTATCAACCATACTATCAAAGACTTTACTTGGCACAACAATGCAATAAAATAAAGATAAGGAGAGGTTGCTACAGTAGTAACAACTTCCAAGACTCAAATATAAAACAAAAGTACTGTAGCAAAATAAAAACATGGGTTATCTCCCAAGAAGTGCTTTCTTTATAGCCATTAAGATGGGCTCATCAATTTTAATGATGCACTCGCAAGAAATAAGAGTTTAAGAAAAAGTGAGCATCAAAAAGCAAGTATGAAACAAATTTAAGCCAAACCCACTTCCTATGAGAAGGAATCTTGTAAATAAACAAATTCATGAAGAACAAAGTGGCAAGCATAGGAAGGCAACACAAGCGCAGCTTCAAGATTCTCACCATAAAGAGGGGAAACTTAATATTATTAAGATGCATATAACTATGTTTCCCTCTCTCATAATAACTTTCAGTTGCATCATGAACAAACTTAACCATATAACTATCACATAAAGCATTCTTATCATGAGTCTCATGCATAAAATTATTACTACTCCCAACATAAGCATAGTCATTCTTATTAATTTTAGTGGGAGCAAATTCAACAAAGTAGTTATCATTATTATTATCATCAAGTGTAGGAGGCATAGTATAATCATAATAAAATTTATCCTCCACAGTAGGTGGCACCAAAAGACCACTATCATTATAATCATCATAAATGGGAGGCAAAGTATCATCAAAGAAAATTTTATCCTGAATGCTTGGGGGACTAAAAATATCATGCTCATCAAAACCAGCTTCCCCAAGCTTAGAATTTTCCATATCATTAGCAACAATGGTGTTCAAAGCGTTCATACTAATATCATTGCTACTAGCATGCAAATAAGGTTCCATAGGTTTTTTAATTTTCGCATCAAACAATCCATGTCTTAACTCAGGAAATAGATTAAAAAGCTCACAGTTGTTTTCCATTCTGCCTAACTAGTGATAAACAAGAAACAAAAAGATGCAATTGCAGGATCTAAAGGAAATAGCTTCGAGCACTCACACACCGGCAACAATGCTAGGAAATAGCTTAGTAGTCGGAGGATGTGAATACCTTTTACCTTACCTCCCCGGCAACGGCGCCAGAAAATAGCTTAGTTGCCGGGGACAGGAGTGTGAGTGCCGTTTACCTTTCCTCCCCAGCAACAGCGCCAGAAAATAGCTTGATGTCTACGCACGCTTCTATTCCTGTAGACAGTGTTGGGCCTCCAAGAGCAGAGGTTTGTAGAACAACAGCAAGTTTTCCCTTCAGTGAATCACCCAAGGTTTATCGAACTCAGGGAGGAAGAGGTCAAAGATATCCCTCTCAAGCAACCCTGCAATCACGATACAAGAAGTCTCTTGTGTCCCCAACACACCTAATACACTTGTTAGATGTATAGGTGCACTAGTTCGGCGAAGAGATAGTGAAATACAAGTAATATGGATGATTATGAGTAGTAATAGCAATCTGAAATAAATATGGCAGCGAGTAAACATGCAACAGAACAGTAAATAAACGTAGATTCGATATTCGGAAATAAGGCCTAGGGATTCTACTTTCACTAGTGGACATTCTCAACATTGATTACATAACTCAAACTACTCTACACTCTCTTGTTGGATGACAAACACCATTCATTGTGTAGGGCTACAAGAGCACCTCAATGCCGGAGTTAACAAGCTCCACAACATTCGATGTTCATATTTAAGTAACCTTAGAGTGCATGATAGACCAACGCAATTATACCGAGTACTAACATAGCATGCACACTATCAACATCAGGCTATGAAAGGGGGAATAGATCATATCAATACTATCATAGTAATAGTTAACTTCATAATCTACAAGAGATCACAATCATAGCTTATACCAAGTACTACATGATGCACACACTGTCAACATTACATCATGGAGGAGGAATAGACTACTTTAATAACATCACTAGAGTAGCACATAGATGATATTCAACTAGATCACAAAGAGAGAGATGAACCACATAGCTACGGTAGAGCCCTCAGCCTCGGGGGAGAACTACTCCCTCCTCATCATGGGAGACAGCGATGGCGATGAAGATGGCGGTGGAGATGGCTTCCGGAGGCAATTCCCCATCCCGGCAGGGTGCCGGAACAGAGACTTCTGTCCCCCGAATTGGAGTTTCGCGATGGCGGCGGCTCTGGAAGGTTTTCTGGAGTTTCGTCAATCGGTGTCAAAGATTTAGGTCACGAAGGCTTATATGGGCGAAGAGTCGGAGTCGGAGGGGCCACAGGGGGTCCACACACCAGGGGCGCGCCCCCCTTTGGCCGCGCCGCCACCATGTGTGGGGCCCCCAAGGCTCCCCTCTGGTCCCTCTCTGGCTCTCTGGAAGCTTCCGTGAAATATAAGATACTGGGGTTTGATTTCGTCCAATCCCGAGAATATTTCCTTACTAGGATTTCTGAAACCAAAAGCAGTAGAAAACAGGAACTGGCACTTCGGCATCTTGTCAATAGGTTAGTTCCGGAAAATGCATCAAAACGATATAAAGTGTGTATAAAACATGTGTGTATCATCATAAAAGTAGTATGGAACATAAGAAATTATAGATACAGTGGAGATGTATCAAGGTGTTCATCAATTTGCTATTGCCATTCATAGTGAAAGACCCTTCATGCGGACACATCTGGTTAATCATTGGACGAAGTTCACAAGGTACTGTCTGCATGTGAAAATTGATACTAATGTAAGAAGCAGGAAGACTAAAATCAAGACTTTACTATATGCCAATTCATGCTAAACCACTGAGAATACATACCTGTAACTTTGTGAAGGAGTTATTAGAAAGGTAGATAGAGCCATAGGAGGTGTTATAAGCGGGGTATGTACATGGGCCCGCCATATTCCCGCAAGCTCGGCATCGGGATGGTGAAGGAAACATGGGAGGTACTACTGGTGTGTAGCGCTGAATGTATGTGGAAGAATTAGGTTGTGTAAAGTGCATAGTTCAGAGCAATGCAAATGTAGACAAGAGAGTGCATAACGCTATGTTACAAACTGAACATTCAAAATTTAGTGTATGATCAATATAAGCATGCTAATTTGGTGTTTCCGAATTCCAAAAAACATTAGACAGAGCCGGTGATAATATCATACATAAATCATGGCATATATATGCGGCTTAAGAAAATATACCCGAACCCTTGGATGGTTACGGCCCGGCTGGTCCTTGGACTTGAGCTTATATAAGCATCCAGAAGGTGGGGCTGGCAGTAACTTGGTGGCAGCCTCTGCAGATGCCTCATCAGCAGTGGTTGCAATCCTTTTGACCAATGAAGGCTTAGCAGTTTCAGTCTGCATATGAAAATTGAAGAGCAACAGACATCAGCAGTGATATATAAAATGAATCTATGAGACACTGATGCATATAGTGCTGGATATAAGTGGAAGAATAGGGTTGTGTGTGTTTCTGAACTATTGGTAAGCATTAGACAAAGCCGGAAATAAACATACAAATCAAATCATGTATGAGGATTAAGAAAATATACCTGCTTACTGAAAAGGATACCACCCAGCTGGCCCATGGCCTTGTGCTTGAGGAGGTTTTCAGAAGATTGTGGCGGCACCATCGTCTTCACAGCAGCCTCATCAGGATCATTTTTTATTCATTTGAGTAGAGGCACATAAGTTTCATCCTGCATATGAATAGCAACAGAACTCATCATTGATATTTAATAAATCTATGAGATAGACTGATGCAAATAGTGTGGGATGTAAGTGGAAGAATAGGGTTGTGCATAGACAATGATACATCTCCGACGTATCGATAATTTCTTATGTTCCATGCCACATTATTGATGATATCTACATGTTTTATGCATGCTTTATGTCATATTTATGCATTTTCCGGCACTAACCTATTAACGAGATGCCGAAGAGCCAGTTGTTGTTTTCTACTGTTTTTGGTTTCAGAAATCCTAGTAAGGAAATATTTTCGGAATTGGACGAAATCAACGCCCAGGGGCCTATTTTCACACGAAGCTTCCAGAAGTCCGAGGGAGAGACAAAGTGGGGCCACGGGGCGCCGCCACACTAGGGCGGCGCGGCCCAGGGGGGGCCCACGCGGCCCTAGCGTGTGGGGCCCCCGTGACGCCTCCTGACCTGCCCTTCCGCCTACTTAAGGTCTTCTCGTGAAACCCCCAGTACCGAGAGCCACGATATGGAAAACCTTCCAGAGACGCCGCCGCCGCCAATCCCATCTCGGGGGATTCAGGAGATCGCCTCCGGCACCCTGCCGGAGAGGGGAATCATCTCCCGGAGGACTCTTCACCGCCATGGTCGCCTCCGGAGTGATGAGTGAGTAGTTCACCCCTGGAGTATGGGTCCATAGCAGTAGCTAGATGGTCGTCTTCTCCTAATTGTGCTTCATTGTCGGGTCTTGTGAGCTGCCTAACATGATCAAGATCATCTATCTGTAATGCTATATTTTGTGTTTGTTGGGATCCGATGGATAGAGAATACTATGCTATGTTGATTATCAATCTATTATCTATGTGTTGTTTATGATCTTGCATGCTCTCCGTTATTAGTAGAGGCTCTGGCCAAGTTTTTGCTAGTAACTCCAAGAGGGAGTATTTATGCTCGATAGTGGGTTCATGCCTCCATTAAATCTGGGACAGTGACAGAAAGTTCTAAGGTTGTGGATGTGCTGTTGCCACTAGGGATAAAACATCGATGCTATGTCTAAGGATGTAGTTGTTGATTACATTACGCACCATACTTGATGAAATTGTCTGTTGTTTGCAACTTAATACTGGAAGGGGTTCGGATGATAACCTGAAGGTGGACTTTTTAGGCATAGATGCATGCTGGATAGCGGTCTATGTACTTTGTCGTAATGCCCAATTAAATCTCACAATACTCATTATATCATGTATGTGCATGGTCATGCCCTCTTTATTTGTCAATTGCCCAACTGTAATTTGTTCACCCAACATGCTTATTCTTATCGGAGAGACGCCTCTAGTGAACTGTGGACCCCGGTCCATTCTTAACATCGAATACAATCTACTGCAATACTTGTTCTACTATTTTCTGCAAACAATCATCATCCACACTATACATCTAATCCTTTGTTACAGCAAGCCGGTGAGATTGACAACCTCACCGTTACGTTGGGACAAAGTACTTTGGTTGTGTTGTGCAGGTTCCACGTTGGCGCCGGAATCCCTGGTGTTGCGCCGCACTACACTCCGCCGCCATCAACCTTCAACGTGCTTCTTGGCTCCTACTGGTTCGATAAACCTTGGTTTCTTACTGAGGGAAAACTTGCCGCTGTACGCATCACACCTTCCTCTTGGGGTTCCCAACGGTCGCGTGATGTACGCGTATCAAGACTGTTTTCTGGCGCCGTTGCCGGGGAGATCAAGACACGCTGCAAGGGGAGTCTCCACCTCCAATCTCTTTACTTTGTTTTTGTCTTGCTTTATTTTATTTAGTACTTTGTTTGCTGCACTAAAACAAAACACAAAAAAATTAGTTGCTAGTTTTACTTTACTTGCTATCTTGTTTGCTATACTAAAAACACAAAAAATTAGTTACTTGCATTTACTTTATCTAGTTTGCTTTATTTACTTTTGCTAAAATGGGTACTCCTAAAAATACTAAGTTGTGTGACTTCACAACCACAAATAATAATGATTTCTTATGCACACCTATTGCTCCACCTGCTACTACAGCATAATTCTTTGAAATTAAACCTGCTTTACTGAATCTTGTTATGCGAGAGCAATTTTCTAGTGTTAGTTCTGATGATGCTGCTGCCCATCTCAATAATTTTGTTGAACTATGTGAAATGCAAAAGTATAAGGATATAGATGGTGACATAATAAAACTAAAACTGTTTCCTTTCTCATTAAGAGGAAGAGCTAAAGATTGGTTGCTATCTCTGCCTAAGAATAGTATTGATTCATGGACTAAATGCAAGGATGCTTTTATTGGTAGATATTATCCTCCTGCTAAAATTATATCTTTGAGAAGTAGCATAATGAATTTTAAACAATTGGATAATGAGCATGTTGCCCAAGCTTGGGAAAGAATGAAATCTTTGGTTAAAAATTGCCCAACCCATGGACTGACTACTTGGATGATCATCCAAACCTTTTATGCAGGACTGAATTTTTCTTCGCGAAACCTATTGGATTCAGCTGCTGGAGGTACCTTTATGTCCATCACTCTTGGCGATGCAACAAAGCTTCTTGATAATATGATGATTAATTACTCTGAATGGCACACGGAAAGAGCTCCACAAGGTAAGAAGGTAAATTCTGTCGAAGAAACCTCCTCCTTGAGTGATAAGATTGATGCTATTATGTCTATGCTTGTGAATGGTAGGACTAACGTTGATCCTAATAATGTTCCGTTAGCTTCATTGGTTGCTCAAGAAGAACTTGTTGATGTGAACTTCATTAAAAATAATAATTTCAACAACAATGCTTACCGGAACAATTCTAGTAACAACTATAGGCCATATCCTTATAATAATGGCAACGGCTATGGTAATTCTTATGGGAATTCTTACAACAATAATAGGAACACACCCCCTGGACTTGAAGCTATGCTTAAAGAATTTATTAGTACACAAACTGCTTTTAACAAATCTGTTGAAGAAAAGCTTGGGAAAATTGATATACTTGCTTCTAAAGTCGATAGTCTTGCTGCTGATGTTGATCTTTTGAAATAGAAAGTTATGCCTAATGAAAATCATAATAATAAAATTGTTACTACAGCAAATGCCATCCAAGTTAGAATTAATGAGAATATAAGATTGATGGCCGAATTGTGTGCTAGGTGGGAAAGAGAAGAAAATGCTAAAGAAGATAATATAGCTAAAGTTTGGACTATTACCACCACTAGTAATGCTAATTCTCCACATGTTGCTGCACCTCCTACTTTTAATGGTAAAATAATTAGTGTTGGCAATGATTCCACTTCTAATGCAAAGCGTGAAAAACTGCCTGAAACTGCTAAAACTGCTGAAACTGCCTGTGATAAAACTGCTGAAATTTTTTCCAACCTTGGGGACAATGATCCCATTGCTTTAGATTATAATGGTTTGGATTTTGATGATTGTCACATCTCTGAAGTTATAAAGTTCTTACAAAAACTTGCTAAGAGTCCTAATGCTAGTGCTATAAATTTGGCTTTCACAAAACATATTACAAATGCTCTCATAAAAGCTAGAGAAGAGAAATTAAATCGTGAAACTTCTATTCCTAGGAAGCTAGAGGATGGTTGGGAGCCCATCATTAAGATGAAGGTCAATGACTTTGATTGTAATGCTTTATGTGATCTTGGTGCAAGTATTTCCGTTATGCCTAGGAAAATCTATAATATGCTTGACTTGCCACCATTGCAAAATTGTTATTTGGATGTTAATCTTGCTGATAATTCTACAAAGAAACCTTTGGGGAGAGTTGATAATGTTCGCATTACCGTTAACAATAACCTTGTCCCCGTTGATTTTGTTGTCTTGGATATTGAATGCAATGCATCTTGTCCCATTATATTGGGAAGACCTTTTCTTCGAACTGTTTGTGCTATTATTGATATGAAGGAAGGTAATATTAAATATCAATTTCCTCTCAAGAAAGGTATGGAACACTTCCCTAGAAAGAGAATTAAGTTACCTTTTGATTCTATCATTAGAACAAATTATGATGTTGATGCTTCGTCTCTTGATAATACTTGATACACACTTTCTGCGCCTAGCTGAAAGGCGTTAAAGAAAGCGCTTATGGGAGACAACCCATGATTTTACTACTGCACTTTTGTTTTATATTTGAGTCTTGGAAGTTGTTACTACTTTAGCAACCTCTCCTTATATATCTTAGTTTTGTTGCATTTTTGTGCCAAGTAAAGTCTTTGATAGTAAGGTTCATACTAGATTTGGATTACTGCGCAGAAACAAATTTCTTTGCTGTCACGAATCTGGGCCTAATTCTCCGTAGGTAACTCAGAAAATTATGCCAATTTACGTGAGTGATCCTCAGATATGTACGCAACTTTTATTCAATTTGAGAATTTTCATTTGAGCAAGTCTGGTGCCTCTTAGAAATTCATCTTTACAGACTGTTCTGTTTTGACAGATTCTGCCTTTTATTTCGCATTGCCTGTTTTGCTATGCTTGATGGATTTTTCGATTCCATTAACTTTCAGTAGCTTTGTGCAATGTCCAGAAGTGTTAAGAATGATTATGTCACCTCTGAACATGCGAGTTTTGATTATGCACTAACCCTCTAATGAGTTGTTTTGAGTTTGGTGTGGAGGAAGTTTTCAAGGATCAAGAGAGGGAGATGATACAATATGATCAAGGAGAGTGAAAGCTCTAAGCTTGGGGATGCCCCCGTGGTTCACCCCTGCATATTCAAGAAGACTCAAGCGTCTAAGCTTGGGGATGCCCAAGGCTTCCCCTTCTTCATCGACAACATTATCAGGTTCCTCTAGTGAAACTATATTTTTATTCCATCACATCTATGTACTTTGCTTGGAGCGTCGGTTTGTTTTTGTTTTGTTTGAATAAAATGGATCCTAGCATTCATTGTGTGGGAGAGAGACACGCTTCGCTGTTGCATATGGACAAATATGTCCTTAGGCTTTACTCATAGTGTTCATGGCGAAGGTTGAATCTTCTTCGTTAAATTGTTATATGGTTGGAAACGGGAAATGCTACATGTAGTAATTGGTAAAATGTCTTGGATAATGTGATACTTGGCAATTGTTGTGCTCATTTTTAAGCTCTTGCATCATATACTTTGCACCTATTAGTGAAGAAATACATAGAGCTTGCTAAAATTTGGTTTGCATAATTGGTCTCTCTAAGATCTAGATAATTTCAAGTAAGAGTTTGAACAACAAGGAAGACGGTGTAGAGTCTTATAATGTTTACAATATGTCTTTTATGTGAGTTTTGCTGTATCGCTTCATACTTGTGTTTGTTTCAAATAACCTTGCTAGCCTAAGCCTTGTATCGAGAGGGAATACTTCTCATGCATCCAAAATCCTTGAGCCAACCACTATGCCATTTGTGTCCACCATACCTACCTACTACATGGTATTTCTCTGCCATTCCAAAGTAAATTGCTTGAGTGCTACCTTTAAACAATTCAAAATTTATTACCTCTGATTTGTGTCAATGTTTTATAGCTCATGAGGAAGTATGTTGTGTTTATCTTTCAATCTTGTTGGGCAACTTTCACCAATGGACTAGTGGCTTCATCCGCTTATCCAATAATTTTGCAAAAAGAGCTGGCAATGGGATTCCCAGTCCCAAATTAATTAACAAAAATAGACACTCCTCCATGGTATGTGATTGTTGGACGGCACTCGAAGGATTCGGTTAGCCATGGCTTGAGAAAGCAAAGGTGGGGAGGAGTGTCATCATAATAAAACTAAAATAAAAAGGCACTCCTTCACGGTATGAGATTGTTGGCAGGCACCCGAGGATTCGGTTAGCCATGGTTTGTGAAAGAAAGGTTGGAAGGAGTGCCACACAAAATAAAAATAAAATGGGAGCCGCTCTTTGAAGGTTTGTCTGGCAAGGGGGTTAGAGTGCCCACTACCATTTGTTGACAACAACAAACACCTCTCAAAATTTTACTTTTATACTCTCTATATGTTTTCAAAATCAAAGCTCTAGCACAAATATAGCAATCGATGCTTCCCTCTGCGAAGGGCCTTTCTTCTACTTTTATGTTGAGTCAGTTCACCTATTTCTCTCTACCTCAAGAAGCAAACACTTGTGTGAACTGTGCATTGATTCCTACATACTTGCATATTGCACTTGTTATATTACTTTATGTTGACAATATCCATGAGATATACATGTTACAAGTTGAAAGCAACCTCTGAAACTTAATCTTCCTTTGTGTTGCTTCAATACCTTTACTTTGAATTATTGCTTTATGAGTTAACTCTTATGCAAGACTTATTGATGCTTGTCTTGAAAGTACTATTCATGAAAAGTCTTTGCTATATGATTCATTTGTTTACTCATGTCATTTACATTGCTTTGATCGCTGCATTCATTACATGTGCTTACAATAGTATGATCAAGGTTATGATGGCATGTCACTCCAGAAATTATCTTTGTTATCGTTTACCTACTCGGGACGAGCAGGAACTAAGCTTGGGGATGCTAATACGTCTCCGACGTATCGATAATTTCTTATGTTCCATGCCACATTATTGATGATATCTACATGTTTTATGCATGCTTTATGTCATATTTATGCATTTTCCGGCACTAACCTATTAACGAGATGCCGAAGAGCCAGTTGTTGTTTTCTGCTGTTTTTGGTTTCAGAAATCCTAGTAAGGAAATATTCTCGGAATTGGACGAAATCAACGCCCAGGGGCCTATTTTCACACGAAGCTTCTAGAAGTCCAAGGGAGAGACAAAGTGGGGCCACGGGGCGCCACCACACTAGGGCGGCGCGGCCCAGGGGGCCCGCGTGGCCCTAGCGTGTGGGGCCCCCGTGACGCCTCCTGACCTGCCCTTCCGCCTACTTAAGGTCTTCGTCGCGAAACCCCCAGTACCGAGAGCCACGATACAGAAAACCTTCCAGAGACGCCGCCGCCAATCCCATCTCGGGGGATTCAGGAGATCGCCTCCGGCACCCTGCCGGAGAGGGGAATCATCTCCCGGAGGACTCTTCACCGCCATGGTCGCCTCCGGAGTGATGAGTGAGTAGTTCACCCCTGGACTATGGGTCCATAGCAGTAGCTAGATGGTCATCTTCTCCTAATTGTGCTTCATTGTCGGGTCTTGTGAGCTGCCTAACATGATCAAGATCATCTATCTGTAATGCTATATGTTGTGTTTGTTGGGATCCGATGGATAGAGAATACTATGCTATGTTGATTATCAATCTATTATCTATGTGTTGTTTATGATCTTGCATGCTCTCCGTTATTAGTAGAGGCTCTGGCCAAGTTTTTGCTAGTAACTCCAAGAGGGAGTATTTATGCTCGATAGTGGGTTCATGCCTCCATTAAATGCAGGACGGTGACGAGAAAGTTCTAAGGTTATGGATGTGCTGTTGCCACTAGGGATAAAACATCGATGCTATGTCTAAGGATGTAGTTGTTGATTACATTACGCACCATACTTAATGCAATTGTCTGTTGTTTGCAACTTAATACTGGAAGGGGTTCGGATGATAACCTGAAGGTGGACTTTTTAGGCATAGATGCATGCTGGATAGCGGTCTATGTACTTTGTCGTAATGCCCAATTAAATCTCACAATACTCATCATATCATGTATGTGCATGGTCATGCCCTCTTTATTTGTCAATTGCCCAACTGTAATTTGTTCACCCAACATGCTTATTCTTATCGGAGAGACGCCTCTAGTGAACTGTAGACCCCGGTCCATTCTTAACATCGAATACAATCTACTGCAATACTTGTTCTACTGTTTTCTGCAAACAATCATCATCCACACTATACATCTAATCCTTTGTTACAGCAAGCCGGTGCGATTGACAACCTCACTGTTACGTTGGGACAAAGTACTTTGGTTGTGTTGTGCAGGTTCCACGTTGGCGCCGGAATCCCTGGTGTTGCGCCGCACTACACTCCGCTGCCATCAACCTTCAACGTGCTTCTTGGCTCCTACTGGTTCGATAAACCTTGGTTTCTTACTGAGGGAAAAATTGCCGCTGTACGCATCACACCTTCCTCTTGGGGTTCCCAACGGTCGCGTGTTGTACGCGTATCAGACAACAGTTGACAACAATGCAAATGATTACAAAAGAAGCCAACATAAGTCAATAGTTTATATACTGGATGAGACAGACTGAAAAGTGAAAAATTAGTGTATGATTGTTCTAAGCAAACGCAGTGTTTCTAAACTTTTGGTAAGCATTAGACAAAGCCAACAGTAATTAAACAGATAATAATAAAATCATATATGTGGATTAATAAAATATACCAGATTCATTAAAAGGTCACCACCTAGCTGGCCCATGGCCTTGTGCTTGTAGAGGTTTTCGGAAGATGGTGACGGCACCATCGTCCTCACAGCAGCCTCATCAGCCTCATTTTGCATCTACTTGAGTAAAGGCGCAGAAGTTTCAGCCTGCATAAGAATGGGAACAGATCTCAGCAGTGATATTGAATGACTCCGAGACAGACTGATGCATATAGTGCTGGATGTAAGTGGAAGGGTATGGCTGTGTATGGACAAGAGTTCACAACTATGCAAGGGTGTGTTCGGTTCTGAAACAGCGTGGAATGTAATGGAATGGTTCCATTTCAGAGGAATGGAATGGTTACATTTTTGTTCGGTTAGAAAAAATGGAGAGCAGAACAGATCGAGGTTAAACTAATCATTTGTCTCAAAATTGTAATTAACAATTGCAAATGACATTATAGTCTCAAAGTCGTAATTAACAGCGCATAATGGTGCTCTTTTAATCTAAAAAATCATAATTAACATCATTTTTTGTTGGGTTAGGGGAAATGGAGAGTAGATGAACATTAATGTATGATGATTGTAAGCAAACGAATTTGGAGTTTCTAAACTTTTGGCTTCGAGATCTTATGGGTTTCAACTCTAGCCTACCCCAACTTGTTTGGGACTGAAAGGCTTGGTTGTTGTTGTTGTAAACTTTTGGCAAGCATTAGAAAAAACCACAATAAACAGACAAAATTCAAGGTATGTTCTGTGGATTTAGAAAATATACCATATTCATTAAAAGATCACCACCCAGCTGGCGCGTGGCCTTGTGCTTGTAGAGGAATTTAGAAGATGGGGGCGGCATCAACATACTGGCAGCCTGATCAGCCGCAGTTTTGATCTTCCTTTTGAGTAAAGCCCTAAAGTTTCAGTCTGCATATGAATAGCAAAACAAAAGGCAGATCTCAGCAGTGATATTGAATTACTGTATGAGATAGATTGATGCATATAGTGAATGCTCTTACCCTTTTGCACCATGAACACTAGCTATGGACAAACAAAAAAACTTGTTGACTCAGCTTTATCTAGATACCTCCATCCCAAAGTCAAAACAAGTAAAGTTTGACCAAAATTTTAGAACATTCTATCAACAAATATAATATTGTGTAGATACCGTAGGAAAATATATTTCACAACCTATATAATGATATTAATTTTGTATTTTGCATGTTAATGATTTTTGGTAAAATCTTAGTCAAACATGGTATAGTTTGACTTTCTAAAAATAATATAAGCCCTAAGCTTTGGGATGGAAGTACTAGGATCTAGAGCTGAAACACATCTAGATACATCCGTATCTACAGATAGTTGAGTCAATTAATTTGGATCTGAGGGAGTATCAGATTCATACTACATCATGGTAAGTTGATTAAGAAAATTACCCCTCGACGGTCCCTGCCCAGCTCGGCAGTGGCATTTCGCTTCTTGTGCTGCAGATCGGGCCATGCTCCTACAGCAGGTGGGGCACTATTCTCGTTCCCCATAGCCTCAGCACGGAACCTGGAGGTACCAACCTGATACAGAGAATATATAGCATGGTGTCACAGAGGCTTTACGCACAAACAGCTGAAGACATGTGCTACTTTAAGCATCTTTCAGAACATGAACAGATTGAGGATGCAGACAGACAGAGTGGATAAGCAAACGGAGTACCTGCTTTGCGGGGCTGGGAACGCAGCTCAGGCTCAGCCAACTGTCCACATGCGTGGTGGCCTTACGCTCCATTGCCCCCCACCACCACCGAGGTCTTTCCTTTCCTGTACAAGCTGACAAAAGATACAGTGAGGATCAGCAGAAACTACAAAGGTTGCAAATGTCTACAAATAAAGCAAGAACACCCCAATCCAAGCAAAGGTAGCCCCCGCCCCCCACCCCCATCAATCACTCCCAGCGTGAGGGTGACCAGAAAGACACCCCTTCGCCCAGAATAGGAAATAGATGCGCAAGATATCGAGGTGAGGAAAAAAGAACCGATCTCGAGAAAGGAAAGAACATTACTAGTACTACCTAATCCACTTGGTCTAGATGCAGCTTGCCCCTCCAAGCTGGATGCCTGGACGGTGGAGGCGAAAGGAGGGGATCAAGCTAGCTAGCGGCTTGCATCCGTCGGCTGTCGGCACTCGATCGGGAGAGAAGGGGGGCTACATAAAGGGGAGGGGTAACAAATTTTATTACACAGTGAACTTACTGATGTGACTAGTCATTACATGTCTCACTGAAACTGGGGCCCATAGTGTGGCACCCCAAATTCACTTGAAGCTGCCCGGCGGGACGCATTGGTGCGTCAAGAAAACCCCCGAATTGTAGCAGGGAAATGAAACATTTCACAAAAATTCGAAATTCAAGCACACCGCCACGCGCCAAGCACGTGGGCTGTTCCTTCCTCTTCCTCGGTTCCTCCTCCCCTATCCGAAAAAACCCCAAATCCCAAGCTCAAACAAAAAAAACCCCAAATCCCCTGGCCACCATGCATGTCCTCGTTAACCCGCTGGAGATCGTTCCCGGACGAGGCGGACCCCCCGCCATGACATCCCAAGTTACGTCCACCTCGAGGCACTGCGTGCTGTCTCGCAGCAGCGGCTTGAGGGCGCTGCAGAGGAAGTTCCGCCGGAAAGTGCTCATGGCAATCATGAAAGCTCACCGGCGTGCTGTATCCCGAGAGGAACTGGTCAAAGCTTTGCTATTCGCAAAAAAAAATTGTGGGCCAAGATCTGGTCAAAGCTTCGTCGATGGCTTGCCTTGAGAGGCTTGGATTCCAGAGTCAATAAACTAGCTGCTCGAGGACTTGGGCGGTTTACACCGATTCATATTAACTGACTCAAGTTTGTTAGTCTAGTTAACAAATGCATCTAGATACATCCATATCTAGACAAAATTGAGTCAATTAATATGAATCAGAGGGGAGTACCTGAAAGTGTTTCATGCTACCAATTAATGCGCTGGCAGGACTCGTTGTAGAAGTAATTGTGCTACTACTCATACGATGAACTGATTGTGTGGGTGTCAAATTTGACAACGCGATCATCCACTGAATGCTTAATTATAGTTCTAGCACCAAAGGCGTACAAATCATAACAAAGATAGTTCATACTACAGCACCAGAACATAAGAGTACGAATCATAAAGTAGCTCAACATTTTGCATCAGGGTTGGGCGGTCCTGAGACTACCGGGACGCCCCTGATGATCTCCGGGCATGCATCCACTTCAACGCAAAGCTGTGTACTCGGTCCACGGCCTCCTTATGTAGGCTGGATAATCTCAGGTGCAGGACCTTCGTCTATGAAAAGCTCGTCATCAGTACATCCACATGTGCATCAGGGCTGGGTGGTCTTGAGACTACCTGGACGCCCCTGATGATCTCCGGGCGTGCATCCACTTCAACGCAAAGCTGTGTACTCGGTCCACGGCCTCCTTCTGTAGGCTGGATAATCTCAGGTGCAGGACCTTCGTCTATGAAAGGCTCATCATCAGTACCATCCACATGTGCATCAGGGATGGGTGGTCTTGAGACTAACCGGACGCCCCTGATGATCTCCGGGCGTGCATCCACTTCAACGCAAAGTTGTGTACTCGGTCCACGGCCTCCTTCTGTAGGCTGGATAATCTTAGGTGCAGGATCTTCGTCTATGAAAGGCTCGTCATCATCAAATTGAGATTCATCTTCAAATGTCCCATCAAATTGAGAGACCTCTTCAACTCTATGCTTCTGCAATTAGTACATCAACCGATTAGACAAACATCTAAGTGATGCAACCTGAAAAAAAATACCGTTTTACATATTTACCTTCTCATCTGGCACAACACATGTCCCAGAGCTGAAACCCATTTCATGAAGCAAGCGCTTTTTCTCTCCTTCCCGTCCATCCATCTGCAATAAGTTAAATTTGAGTACAGAACCTTGCACAGTAATGCAAACTATTGATCGAAACAGCGGCAACATCAATATATATAATTAACTACATATGCCAGCACACATACAGTGTGAGCAAGATCTTCTTCTCCCGCTGAAGGATCATTATATGGTTCACCATGATAAACCCACCTAACATATGTGCGGTCCATCCCAAGAATGTGTAAATGATCTTCCACTACATGGTGAGGCATCTTCTCACCATTCATACATGTGCAGGGCAGGCAATACACATCCAGGTTGTGACCTTCATGAGCTCTAATAATACCCATAAAGGGTTGAACACCATTTATATATGAAGGGGAACATAAGTGTCCATGCAGTATTGATACGTCTCCGACGTATCGATAATTTCTTATGTTCCATGCCACATTATTGATGATATCTACATGTTTTATGCACACTTTATGTCATATTCGTGCATTTTCTGGAACTAACCTATTAACAAGATGCCGAAAGGCCAGTTGCTGTTTTCTGCTGTTTTTGGTTTCAGAAATCCTAGTAAAGAAATATTCTCGGAATCGGACGAAATCAACGCCGAAGATCTTAGAATCCCCGGAAGCATCCAGAACACCCGAGAGTCGCCAGAGGGGGGCCACAGGCCCACCAGACCATAGGCTGGCGCGGCCAAGGGGGGGCCGCGCCCCCCTATGGTGTCGTCGCCTCGTTGACCTTCTGACGCCGCCTCTTCGCCTATTTAAGGGTCCTCGACCTAAAACCTCGAGACGGAAAAGCCACGGTACGAGAAACCATCCAGAGCCGCCGCCATCGCGAAGCCAAGATCTGGGGGACAGGAGTCTCTGTTCCGGCACGCCGCCGGGATGGGGAAGTGCCCCCGGAAGGCTTCTCCATCGACACCACCGCCATCTTCATCAACGCTGCTGTCTCCCATGAGGAGGGAGTAGTTCTCCATCGAGGCTCGGGGCTGTACCGGTAGCTATGTGGTTCATCTCTCTCCCTATGTACTTCAATACAATAATCTCATGAGCTGCCTTACATGATTGAGATTCATATGATGATGCTTGTAATCTAGATGTCGTTATGCTAGTCAAGTGAATTTTACTTATGTGATCTCCGGAGACTCCTTGTCCCACGTGTGTAAAGGTGACAGTGTGTGCACCGTGTGGGTCTCTTAGGCTATATTTCACAGAATACTTATTCACTGTTATGAATGGCATAGTGAAGTGCTTATTTATATCTCTTTATGATTGCAATGTATTTTGTATCACAATTTATCTATGTGCTACTCTAGTGATGTTATTAAAGTAGTTTTATTCCTCCTGCACGGTGTAATGGTGACAGTGTGTGCATCCGTGTTAGTACTTGGCGTAGGCTATGATTATGATCTCTTGTAGATTATGAAGTTAACTATTGCTATGATGGTATTGATGTGATCTATTCCTCCTACATAGTGTGAAGGTGACAGTGTGCATGCTATGTTAGTACTTGGTTTAGTCGTGTTGATCTTTCATGCACTCTAAGGTTATTTAAATATGAACATTGAATTGTGGAGCTTGTTAACACCGGCATTGAGGGTTCGTGTAATCCTACGCAATGGTGTTCATCATCCAACAAAAGAGTGTAGAGTATGCATTTATCTATTCTGTTATGTGATCAATGTTGAGAGTGTCCACTAGTGAAAGTATGATCCCTAGGCCTTGTTCCTAAATACTGCTATCGCTGCTTGTTTCTTTGTTTCTTTGCGTTACTACTGCTGCGTTACTACTGCTTGTTTACTGTCCTGGGCAAAGCACTTTTCTGGTGCCATTGCTACTACTTATTTATACCGCCTGTATTTTACTATCTCTTCGCCGAACTAGTGCACCTATTAGGTGTGTTGGGGACACAAGAGACTTCTTGCTTTGTGGTTGCAGGGTTGCATGAGAGGGATATCTTTGACCTCTTCCTCCCTGAGTTCGATAAACCTTGGGTGATCCACTTAAGGGAAACTTGCTGCTGTTCTACAAACCTCTGCTCTTGGAGGCCCAACACTGTCTGAGGAAAAGGAGGGGGCGTAGACATCAAGCTATTTTCTCGGCGCCGTTGCCGGGGAGGAAAGGTAAAAGGCACTCATACTTCGGTTCAGTGTAACAGTACTTTCTCGGCGCCATTGTGTTTGTGCTCGAAGCTATTTCCTTTAGATCCTGCAATTGCAACTTTTTGTTTCTTGTTTACACTAATTAGGCATAATGGAAAACAACAAAAATATGAGAGATCTTTATGAACTTTATCTTGAATTAGGACATGATGTGTTTGAAGGGAGAATTAAAAAACCCATGGAACTTTATATGCATGCTAATGGGAATGTTATTAATATGAATGCTTTGAACACTATTGTTGCTAATGCTATGGAAAATTCTAAGCTTGGGGAAGCTGGTTTTGATGAGCATGATCTTTTTAGTCCCCCAAGAATTGCGGAGAAAATTTACTTTGATGATACTTTGCCTCCTATTTATGATGATTATAATGATAGTAGTCTTTTGGTACCGCCTGTTATGGAGGATAAATTTGATTATGATTACAATATGCCTCCTATATTTGATGATGAGAATAATAATGATAGCTACTTTGTCGAATTTGCTCCCACTACAACTAATAAAATTGATTATGCTTATGTTGGGAGTAGTATTAATTTTATGCATGAGACTCATGATAAGAATGCTTTATGTGATAGTTATATTGTTGAGTTTGCTCATGACACTACTGAAAGTTATTATGAGAGAGGAAAATGTGGTTGTAGAAATTTTCATGTTACTAAAACACCTCTCTATGTGCTGAAATTTTTGAAGCTACACTTGTTTTATCTTCCTATGCTTGTTACTTTGCTCTTCATGAACTTGTTTATTTACAAGATTCCTCTTCATAGGAAGCATGTTAGACTTAAATTTGTTTTGAATTTGCCTCTTGATGCTCTCTTTTGCTTCAAATACTATTTCTTGCGAGTGCATCATTAAAACTGCTGAGCCCATCTTAATGGCTATAAAGAAAGAACTTCTTGGGAGATAACCCATGTGTTATTTTGCTACAGTACTTTGTTTTATATTTGTGTCTTAGAAGTTTTTTACTACTGTAGCAACCTCTCCTTATCTTAGTTTTGTGTTTTGTTGTGCCAAGTAAAGTCGTTGATAGTAAGGTTCATACTAGATTTGGATTACTGCGCAGAAACAGATTTCTTTGCTGTCACAAATCTGGGCAAAATTCTCTGTAGGTAACTCAGAAAATTATGCCAATTTACGTGAGTGATCCTCAGATATGTGCGCAACTTTCATTCAATTTGAGCATTTTCATTTGAGCAAGTCTGGTGCCTCAATAAAATTCGTGTTTACGGACTGTTCTGTTTTGACAGATTCTGCCTTTTATTTCGCATTGCTTCTTTTGCTATGTGGGATGGATTTCTTTGTTCCATTAACTTCCAGTAGCTTTGAGCAATGTCCAGAAGTGTTAAGAATGATTGTGTCACCTCTGAACATGTGAATTTTGATTATGCACTAACCCTCTAATGAGTTTGTTTCGAGTTTGGTGTGGAGGAAGTTTTCAAGGGTCAAGAGAGGAGGATGATATACTATGATCAAGAAGAGTGAAAGCTCTAAGCTTGGGGATGCCCCGGTGGTTCACCCCTGCATATATCAAGAAGACTCAAGCGTCTAAGCTTGGGGATGCCCAAGGCATCCCCTTCTTCATCGACAACATTATCAGGTTCCTCCCCTGAAACTATATTTTTATTCCATCACATCTTATGTGCTTTTCTTGGAGCGTCGGTTTGTTTTTGTTTTTGTTTTGTTTGAATAAAATGGATCCTAGCATTCTTTGTGTGGGAGAGAGACACGCTCCGCTGTTGCATATGGACAAGTATGTCCTTAGGCTTTACTCATAGTATTCATGGCGAAGTTTCTTCTTCGTTAAATTGTTATATGGTTGGAAACGGAAAATGATACATGTAGTAATTGCTATAATGTCTTTGTTGGGGGGATGACCCCCGGTATGCCAAAGGCATGCCAAACTGGATGGTTTGAGACATCGAGATACCGGTTTTATATTCTTACCGGAACACAAAGGTAAGAGTTTGGGCTAAGTGAAGCTAAGCCGGTATCCCCAAGGGGGTATGCCGGAACCCGGTAAAGAAGATACCGGAGAGAAGGGCCTATCGGCGGGACTGGTCAAAGATTCTCTTCAGAGCAAGAAGACAAGGATGAGCTAAGCAAAGCGACTTTAATCAGAGCCCTGGCGCCAAAGAGAGAGATGACGCTGAAAGAAGCCGGAGGACGTCAGCGTCCCTGATAAAGAAGACTCCGGCGTCATCTATGATTAAAGTAGCTTTGTAAAGTAGTTTGTCCAGTCAAAGATGCCATTAGGGTTTCTTGTTCTGTAAGCCACCCTCTCCCCTATATAAGGAGAGGGGGTACTGCCTCTTACAGGCGCGTGTCCACAGAGGAGATTAGACGATAGAACTTGTATCCAAGCACTTGTAATCACGTTGAGATCAATGAAGCAAGCGATCTAGTAAAGAGTTCTTCCTCTTGTCTCTCTTCTTGCATACCGGCCTTTGGTTGTGTTCTTGAGGAAAGCATCCGGAAGTTCATCCCATCTGATCGCAAACCCTCCCCCGAATCCTCTAGCGTCCATTCGGCCCCAATCTAAGCCATCCTATGGCATCTGTCTGTTCACCACGACGACAGTTGGCGCCCACCGTGGGGCATGAAGTGGCGCTTGCAGGAATTCATATTCGGGCGGGCATCCTTGAGGTCGCCGGCGAGCGTACGGTGTCCGCGCTCGTGCAGCGCATCTACGACATGGACTTCATCAACGACAACGCGCGCTGCTTCGCCAACGGCGGCATCTTCCCCAAGAACGGCCGCACCATCGAGTTCGGCAGCCACCGCGTCTACTTCGGCACCGTCCCTGTGCGCCAGCGCCTCTCGCCGGTGCTGGTGGCACCGGACCCGCCAAGGTGGCTCTGTGCTGGCCGCGCCGCCGGCAGCGTCGAGGTAATGATGACTGGCGTGGTTGGTGCAGGAAAAGAAGCTGTGGATGAAGGTGCTGGTCGTGCGGCTTCGACCCGTGCGGCCAAGCCACCGCTGGAGCGCGACGCTGGCGCTGCGGGAGCATCCTCCGCACCACCGGCAACACCACTCCAAGCAGTGATGAACATGCTGGCAACGCCCATCGCGCAGAACATCGACCCGGCAGCGGCTCAGGCGGAGCTGGAGGCACAACGCCAGAAGCTGCTCGCAAACGGCGCCGACATCGTCCGGGCGCAGCGCGAGCTGAACCTAACCCTACGTGAGTATAACGCTGCCCATGGCTTTGCTTCTGTTAGCGCTCATGCTGCTAGGATACCGGAGAACCGGCTAAAAGCTCGCAACCTAGATCAGGATTTGCGCAAAGAAGTTCTTGCCGGCAAAAGTACCTCTGCATCTGTTAGCATCGTGGAAAAACCTAAGTACAGTAGCCCGGATAAAACTATAAAAGCTGCTAAAGCTGCAGTAGAGCTATGTGAATCGCTTTCCGGAGATGCTTTGGCAAAACAGCAAGAGCGTGTTAGAGAGCTGCTGGAAACTATTGAGCAGCAGAATGCTGAGCAACTGGCTAAGCTGAACAAGGCCGCGGCCTCAAAATCCGCGCATTCAACAAAGAATGCCGGAAGCAAGTCCCATGGGCAGGCATCGTCCCCCCATCCGGACAGAAGAAGAGAAAAAGAGATGAACGCACAGCAGATGACTGTGTACGATCCGATTCTTGCCGAAAAACAACAAGCCGGGCAACACGATGCCGGTGGAAAAAGCCAAGGGGCAGGGCGAGGCTACGCCAGAGGAGGCTATGCCGGAAACAATCATGCCGGTAGATATGAAACCGGGGAAAATTATCGAGCTGCAAGGGCAGCGTATGAGGAAATGCCACCACCAAGGTACCGACAGGCAAGAGCCGCGGAACCGGAAAGATACGAAGAGGGAGATTCCGAAGTAGAACGAACAAGATTCTACCGGAACCCCTTGGGGGATCGCCTGGGGGAAATATGTTTGCCAGACCAGGATGCGAGGCACATGCTGGACACGGTACATCTTTCTGAAATGATCGAATCTGAAGGTCCTCCTGGCCCAAAATGTTTTGGCCCACGGATCATGGGAGAAGAGCCACCGGTACGCAATTTCCAGCTGCCCCGAGACACAAAAACGTATGATGGCACGACCAAGCCGGAAGATTGGCTGGCGGACTATGTCACAGCTGTTTATGTAGCTGGTGGTGGAGTAAACCGGCGTTGGGCGGTGAGAATCATACCGTCCTACCTGGTAGGCCCTGCACGGATTTGGCTTAACAACTTGCCGGCAGGAAGCATTAACGGATGGCTGGACTTTGAGGAAGCCTTCGTGAACAACTTCAGTAGCACTTACAAGAGGCCAAACCGGCCCCAACAGCTCGCTTTATGCCAGCAACGTGCCGGTGAGACAGACATGGATTATCTTACCCGATGGAACTCAACAAGAAACACGTGTGAAGGAGTGATTGAAGCACAAGCAATTGCTTGGTTCAGTCAAGGATGCCGGAGAGGATCACCGCTGTGGCAAAAGCTGCAGAGAAGCATGCCAGCAACCTTGGCAGAGATGATACGTGTGGCGGATAGCTATGCATTGGGAGACCCATTGCAACCAGCAGTACAAGCTGAGCCGGAGCAGCGACATGAACAGTACCGGGACAACCGGAACAACAAGAGAAGGGAAGATTTCCCGGATCGAAGGTACGCTCCGCAGCACGTTGCTGCCGTGCAAGAAAATTATGATGCCGGCGGTAGCCGAAGGCAAAAAACCGGATCGCAGCCTTGGGCGGGTCCAAAAAAGCAGTGGGTCGAAAAGAAACCATGGGGCCGGAAAAAGAATTGGCAGGAACCCGTAAAATACACCATGGAAGCCGCCATGGATCAACCTTGCCGGTGGCACACGCCAAACCCGGATCACCCGTCAAATCACCTGACGAAGGATTGTTCTTGGACCAAGTACTTGATGCAAAAGGGAGCGGTAAAGGACGCGCAAGCACAAGGGTGCTCAACAGTGTTGCCACCGTCAAAAGATATGCTGCGTCAGCAACAACTACCACCACCGCCACCACTCACCGGAGCAAATGCTTTACCGGTACAGCATCAGCCAAATAGGCAACAATACCAGCAAGTTAACCGGGTGGAGCAAAACGATGATCAACCACCTCCACCGGCACCTTTAGGCCGGAATGTTTACGAGGGCCCGCATCTGTGCTGTGTTGTCTTTGTCACTGAGCCGATAGACAGGCAAAGTGTGCATCGCCGCTCCATGGAGGTAAACGCCGTGATGCCGGCAGTTCCCAGATACATGCTGTGGTCAGATCAGGAAATTACCTGGTCATTTAAGGATCACCCCAAAATCATGCCAAATCCGGGTGGATATGCTCTTGTTGTGGACCCAATCATGAAAGGGCCGCAAACCCGAGTAAAATTCAGCAAGGTGCTGATAGACAACGGCAGCAGCATAAACATCATGTACAAGCATACCATGCATACGCTGGGCATAACAGAAAACATGCTTCAGCCAACGCGTACAACGTTCCACGGAATCGTTCCGGGCTTGTCCTGTGCTCCGGTAGGAAAAGTTCGGGTGGACGTAGCATTTGGAGGACGTGACAATTGCCGGGTTGAAAATGTTGAGTTTGAGGTGGTGGACCTAGACAGTCCTTACCATGCGTTGCTGGGAAGACCAGCGTTGGCAGCTTTCGTGGCTACAACTCATACAGCTTACCTCAAGATGAAAATGCCGGCACCTCGTGGACCCTTAACTGTGGTGGGGAACTATAAGGTCTCACTGGAAACTGCATCTGCCGGATCAAACCTAGCGGAATCGCTGGTGATCGCGGAGGAAAAAAGAAGAATGCAAACCGCGGTTGCGCTGGCTCAGTCCTCACAGTTGAGTTTAGCGGCAATGAGTGGAAGCTTAGGCTCACCGGCATTCAAGCCGACAAATGAAACAAAGGATATTGTGCTGGATCCGGCTTACCCAGAGCGCACCGTTCGCATCGGAGCCGGACTCGATCAAGCATAGGAAAACGCGCTCGTCAGCTTCCTCCGTGAGAATCGGAATATCTTTGCCTGGTCAACTGATGACTTGGTGGGTGTTCCGAGGGAGCTGGCTGAGCACTCTTTAAATGTCCGGAAAGACGCCAAGCCGGTACGGCAACCCTTGCGCCGGTTCGCTGAAGATAGGAGGAAGATTATTGGAGAAGAAGTGACCAAACTGCTCGTTGCCGGATTCATTGTGGAGGTCACGCACACAGAGTGGCTGGCCAATCCAGTAATGGTCGAAAAGAAAAAAGATGAGAACCTGGAGGCAAAAGCTCCAAAGGTATGGCGCATGTGCATCGACTACACCAACCTAAACAAGGCTTGCCCAAGAGATCCTTTCCCTTTGCCACGGATCGATCAAGTGATTGATTCAACCGCTGGGTGTGAGTTGTTGTCCTTCCTGGATGCGTATTCCGGTTTCCACCAAATTCCCTTGAAAAAGGAAGATCAAATAAAAACTGCGTTCATTACCCCGCATGGGGCTTATTGCTATGTCACTATGCCCTTTGGTTTGCGCAACGCTGGTGCAACGTACCAGCGCTGTATGCAAAAATGCTTGTTTGATCAAATTGGAAAGAATGTGCAAGTCTATGTAGACGACATTGTGATAAAAACTAAGGTAAAGAACACCTTAATCGATGACATCCGGCAAACATTCGATAACCTAAGACGGTTCCGGATGAAGCTTAATCCGGCAAAATGCACTTTCGGTGTCCCTGCCGGCAAACTGCTCGATTTCCTTGTGTCAAGCTGGGGCATTGAAGTCAATCCGGTAAAAATCCGGGCAATAGAAAGAATGACTATCCCACGAGAACTAAAGGATGTGCAAAAATTTACCGGAAGCTTGGCATCGCTAAGCCGCTTCATAAGCAGGTTGGGAGAAAAAGCTCTGCCACTCTATGCTCTCATGAGAAAATCTGACACATTCGTCTGGACCCCTCAGGCAGACGCAGCGTTTAAAGAACTAAAAACAATGTTGGCCACAGCACCTATACTGGCTTCACCTCTAGAAAGGGAGCCTATGCTATTATACATAGCATCAACAAACCGGGTTGTGAGCGTAGTGGTTGTGGTTGAAAGAGAAGAGGAAGGAAAAACCGTCCAGAGGCCGGTATACTACCTGAGCGAGGTGCTCTCCCTCTCAAAACAAAACTACCCTCACTTCCAAAAGATGACTTATGGCGTGTACATGGCCGCCACAAAACTCAAGCATTACTTTGAAGAACATCCTATGAAGGTAGTGAGTGAAGCACCAATCTCCGATATCATGTGCAACAAGGACGCTAGCGGAAGGATTGCAAAGTGGGCAATCCAGATATCACCATATGTACCAGCGTACGAAAGAAGAGATGCCATAAAATCATAGGCTTTGGCTGATTTCCTCGTCGATTGGGCGGAGATGCAATACAAACCGCCAGATCAGAAGATAGAATACTGGAAAATGCACTTTGATGGATCCAAACTCAAAGAGGGTCTAGGTGCTGGTGTGGTGCTTACCTCGCCAAAAGGAGATCACCTCCGGTATGTTTTGCAAGTGCACTTCAGGGCATCAAACAATGTCGCTGAATACGAAGCTTTGATCCATGGGCTTAAGGTCGCAAAAGAAATCGGTGCACACCGGATCATTTGCTACGGAGATTCAGATCTTGTGGTACAGTAGTGTTCCGGGGATTGGGATGCAAAAAATGCCAACATGGCCTCGTGCCGGTCTCACGTGCAAAAGATTGCCGGATTCTTCGAAGGGTGTGAGTTTCACCACGTGCCGCGCGCAGAAAATGAAGCCGTGGATGCTTTGTCCAAGCTGGGCTCATCCAGGCAAGAAATTCCTCCCGGAATAGCTTTAGCTCACTTAAGAGTACCATCGATCAAACCAAGCCCGGAATCGGAATCAATTTTCGTACCGGAATCGCATGTAGTACCCATGGATATCGATGAAGGAAACTCGGGGACTGCTCCCGCAAGCTCGGGGACTGCTGCAGCCGTACCGGAAGAAACGATGCTGGTAGATAGCATGGAGATAGATGCACCGGTGTTTTTGGTTAGAGAGACACCGTCGTGGGTTAAACCTATTAAGGAATTCCTGATCAACGACACCTTGCCGGATGGCGAAAATGAATCAAGGAGAATCCAAAGAAGGTCCAAAGCATATACATTCATCAATGGTGAGGTGTACAAGAGAAGCGTTACCGGCGTCCTTCAAAGATGTGTGGAACCGGAAGAAGGAAAAGAAATGCTTGAGGAGATTCACCAAGGAGAATGTGGGCATCATGCTTCATCAAGGGCACTGGTAGCAAAAGTATTCCGGCATGGGTTTTATTGGCCCACTGCTTTGGAAAACGCTGAGGATTTAGTAAGAAAATGCAACGGGTGCCAGAGGTACGCCAAGCAAAATCATACCCCAGCGTCCGGTTTAAAAACAATGCCATTAACATGGCCGTTTGCCGTTTGGTGCCTCGATATGGTCGGCCCATTCAAAACTGCAAGGAGCAGCAGGACTCACATCTTGGTTATGGTGGATAAATTCACCAAATGGCTAGAAGTGAAACCTATCGCAAAATGTGATGGGCATACAGCGGTAAAATTCTTAAAAGATGTCATTTTGCGGTATGGATACCCGCACAGCATCATCACTGACAATGGAACCAACTTTGCTCAAGATGAGTTCAAAAGGTTTTGTGAGGACAACAACATCCGGTTGGATTTGTGCTCAGTGGCACACCCACAAGGCAATGGCCAAGTGGAAAGAATGAATGCTTTGGTACTTTCCGGAATCAAACCAAGGCTCGTTGAGGCGGTAGAAAAGTCACCGGGGTGCTGGCTTGATGAGCTACCATCATTGTTGTGGAGCATAAGAACAACTCCAAACAGGTCCACTGGGTACACTCCATTCTTCATGGTATACGGAGCAGAAGCAGTCATACCAACTGACATCATTCATGATTCACCAAGGGTACAGCTCTATACTGAGCAAGAGGTCAAAGAGGCCAGAGAAAATGATGTGGACTTGCTAGAAGAAGCAAGAGAGCTGGCTTTGGCAAGAATAGCCATTTACCAAAGAAAATCTCGTACGCTATCATAGCCGGAAGGTTAACCCGAGAGTTTTCCGGGAAGGAGATCTCGTGCTACGCCTAGTGCAGCGCACTGAAGGCCGGCATAAGCTCTCACCACCATGGGAAGGTCCCTTCATTGTAAGCAAAGTGCTTCACAATGATGCATACTACTTGATCGATGCACAGGAGTGGAAAAAAGGAAAGGCGGACATGTCCGGAGAGGAGAGCAAGTGTCCGTGGAACGTAGCTCTATTGCGTCCTTTCTACTCTTGAAGTTGTGGAGTAAGAAGTTCCTTTTTGTACCTTACATGCTATGAATAAAAGATGTCGGAACCTCAAATGAATCTCGGGGACTACCCCAACCTAAGTTGCATGCAACATGTTTATTTTTTCAGTTCACCGGCTGCTTGGTGAACATTTTTTCTTTTCGGTTTAGTAGCGTGCTAAACCTACCGGAGTCTTCGACTCTGCTGCTGTCCGCAAACTGGCTTCATGGCAAGCAAGATAAACCGGTAGCAACTAAGCACGCGAACCGCGAAGAGAGAGAGTGGGAACAAACAATCCGGAAAAATTTAACTAACCCCGGTTAAACCGGTTTTTTGCAAAATTTCGAAGTTATTTCTAAGTTCAAGAAAATGCTTGTTTGGTGAAAGAACCTTGCGCTCATACGCCAAAGAACGCCCAGAGAAGGCAGGCAGAGCCAAGGCAAAAGAACCAAGTGTGCATCGAATTGGATGCGGAAACAATTTGGAAATCTTTGCAGTGCAGGATAAAAGCAAAACCAAAAGCAAATATGCTAAGGCAAACTTAAGATAATTGACTACCGGTATAACTTACCGGCATAAACTGTTGTACGGCAACCAAAAGCGAACTTAGAGTTTTACATCATAAACCCCGGCATACCGGGGTAGAATTTAACGGGACATTGTTTTGAGATAAGCAGGACCAAAGAGCATAACACAGGTAAATTTTAAAGCAAGTGGATGGTCAGGCAGCAGGGGCTTCAGGAGGGGCATCGCCAGCACCGGCATCGCCCAGAGGCTCCTCCTCGGCTTCATCCTCCTCCTCGTCGAGATAATCTTGGACGTCAGGAGGGGGAGGGATGAAGGTGCGCATGTCAGCGTACTCCGCGATGTGGTACGCGCGATCCTGCCGCTTAGCGGTAAGAATCGGGTCCAGATCGGTTTCCGCGCCTTCGCGCACTCCGGTGAGGGCATCCAAGTTCAGCTCCGGATACCATGAGCAAGCAACGCGGAGGGCAGAGTCTGCTCCAGCGCGGGCAGCAGAGCACTGCCACTCGCGGATCCTCTTGCCGGCGCCCTTAAGTCGGTCGCTGATCAGTGAGAAAGTATCCGGCACCTCCTCGCCAGGCCACAGAGTCCTGAAGAGCTGGGTAGCTACATCAGGAATGTCAGACAGGTTGCGATCTATGGCCCGCATATGAGACACCCGCGTGCTCAGCGCGACCAGATGGTCACAGGGGGTCCATGGCACGCCAAGATTCTCTTGGCCCTGGGCAGTGCGGTGCTCGTCAACCTTCTTGACAGCAAACCTCTGAGAGTCCGGGAAGAGGCATGTGCAAAGAAAGAAAAAGGCTAAGGAAAGGAATCCGGAAGAAAAAGCAACCGGAAGGAAAGATAACGAAAAGAAAATGCGATCGGAAGAAAAAAGGCTTGTGGGCAGTAGTCAGAAAGTGCAAAAGGAAAGGACTTACGGTAGGCATGTGTGTCAGTTTGCAAGACCAGCCGGTTGCACTCCTTTTGCTCCGCCTCCAGCCGTGCAGCTTTCTCCTCGGCAGCCTTTCGGGCTTTGGCCAGCTCCTCCAGCTCAGCTTGCAACTCCATGTTGGTGTTGCCGGCATCTTCAAGAGCCTCATGCATCTTGGCCGCTGCATCAGCTTCAGCAGCTTTGAAAGCCTTAGCATGATCAAGCCCCAGCTGGATGAACTGGGACTTGAGCTCCTGGTAGCTGGTCTTTTGGGCGCTCAGCTCCTCCTGATGCCGCCGGATGAGCTGGTCCTTCTCCCCTGTAACCTGGAAAAGAAGGTGTTAACAAAATTGTGCTGGTTAAGATGAAAAGAAAACCAAGCTAACAGGAAAGAGGGAAAATTGTACGTTGGGCGGCGGCGAGCTGCTCCTTGAGAGCCTCAATGGAAGCTTCCGGGATCACTGTTAAGCAAAAATTATAAATGTTAGGAGGAAAAAAGGTTTCCGGTAAGAAGATGCCGGTGGTACAAAAACTTACCTTGGCACTTATCATGTGCCTCAGCGAGGTCCCGATGTTCCCATAGAAGCTCCTCAAAGAGGACCTTCCGAGCGTCAGCCGTGAGCTGTTCAAGAAAAAGAGATTAGCTAAGTTTTGCGCTAAGAACAAGGTTCTTAACCCGAAACTCGGGGACTAGCAGTGCTAGTTTCGCGCGTTTTTAACCTAAGTTTTGCGCTAAGAACAAGGTTCTTAACCCGAAACTCGGGGACTGGCAGTACTAGTTAAAGTTTTTAAGTTAAAGTTTTGTGCTAAAAGCTGCGCTCTCACCACAAAACTCGGGGACTGGGAAGATAGACAAGAGAGGAACCGGCATGAAACTAAAGAAAAGATAGAAAAAATCCGGAAGCAAGGAAACCGATAAAAGTTGAAAAGAGTTAGTAAAGCGTACCATCAAGTCGTTCGTGGCATCATACCACGCGCTGTCGAGCTCCTTCACGGCGCAGCGAAGCCGCATGAAGTGCTCCTCGGAAGACCGGTCCCCAACAGGGTCAGGTGCCGGCAGCCTGTCCTTGCCCATACCGCGGGTCGCCGGAGTCATATCTGCGGCGTTCCACTTCTGGGCGTAGGGCAGCAGATGCCCCAGCTCCCGGCCCCTGCGCTGGAACTCAGTGATACGGCCAAGCAGGCCGGTGGCCTTCTTGCTAGCAGCACTGGCGGCCTTGGAGACGTGCAGCACCAGGGGCTGCTGGCCGCCGGAAGGGGCGTTGGAGGCCGTCGTCTTCCCCTTGATAAGCTTGGAGATCTTGGGCGGCGGCGCAGTTAGAGCAGCCCCGGAGGGCTTGAAGCGAGGAGCATCTGGCGGTGGCATTAGAGCAGTTCGTGGAGAAGGGGGAGCGCTAGGCGCATCACCCAGGTTGGAACTTTCCGGCGCGGAAGTTCCCGGCGCGGAAGCTGTCTTCTTTTCAAGGACGGGAGGAGCCGAAGGCTCCGCCCGCCCGGCAGCTTCTTCCTCGGCGCCGATGTTGCTGGCGCCGGTATCCTGGTTCTCTCGAAGGAAGGAAAGATCCTCCTCCGTGCGGTGTTCTGGCGATGTAGGGGCCGCACGCCCCAAACTTGTTGTGCCCCCCAGAGGGGAGGCAGAGGTGTTGCCGGCACCAGATGGTGCCGGGCTTGAGCGAGGAGGAGGGGTTGAGGTCCTTGCGGAACCTTCAGAGCCCGCTGGCCTTGAGCCAAGCTTGAGTGCAGGGCTGAGGAAAAGAAAGAAAAACAGTTGGAGAAAAGCAACCGGAAAAAGAACTTGGCAAAAAGAGGCAAGCAAGAAAACGAGAAACTTACCCGGAGGCAGTCGGCATCTGCTTGCGCCCGTAGCGACGCATGCCCACTTCCTTCTCCCCCAAGGGCTCAGTCCGGAAGCGCTTGGAGGGAGGGGCCTGACTGGAACCGGCATCTGATGCCGGCATCTTGTTCTTTTGGCCCTGGGCCATGAGTTTGTCCACAAACTCGGAGCCGGCCTCGGCGCGCAAGGGCGGCACGTGCTCGTGGACCTATGAGTTAAAAATGGCTAAGAAGCGATTCGCGAAAAAGCAACAATGAAAGAAGAAGAAGAAACCGGAAAAGAAAAATACCTCAAGCATGGTCAGATCATCCGAAGAACCGGTTGGCTTCGGCGGAGACCTGCCAAGGCGCGAGGCTGGGGTCTTGCCCATCTTCAGATCTTTCCAAAAAATGTAGGGATCTGGGTCGACGGAGTCAAGGGCGCGCTTCACGCAGATCCCACGCCGCTCTGCTTGAATGAGGGGGAAGCGGTCCTTGGCCTGAAACACGAAAAAAGAGGGTTAACAAGAGCAAAAAAGTTACCGGCAAAACCGACCCTAATTGCGTAATCTCTTACTTCTTGGGTCAGAGGGTTAGTAGTGCTGAGGGGAAGGAGGCCCCATTCCCAGTCAAACGGCATGGCAGTTTGGCAGATCTGCCTAGCCTTGCGGACCACGTCCTTCTTGCTAAGGGGACGGCCTGTGATCTTGGTGGGATCGCCAGGACCGTACATCTCGCTCATCCTATGCACCCGGCGCTTGAGAGGAAGCACCCGGCGCGAAATAAAAGTGCGAATGATGTCATCCGAGCAGATGTTGGTCTCCTTCTTCAAAGTGGCCATGAAGTGTACCACCCGGTTGGTTTCGGTGTGATCCGTCTTCGGGTTATAGCTCCAGTTGGCTCTACTGGGAGGCCCCACTTTGAACGGCGGAAGATCAATGAGATTCGCGCGGCCGTTGTTCTTCACGTAGAAGAAAGTTCCTTGCCAGGCGCGACAGGACTCGAGGTCGGTGAACTTAAAGAAAGGACTCCCCTGGCGGGAGCCAACGATGCAGGACCCGCACTCCACAGGCGGCTTGGGCTTAGGAATTTCCTTGCCCTGAACGGAATTAATCCGTAGAGAAAAGAAGCGGGCAAACGTCTCACGAGTGGGACGAATGCCGATGTAGGCCTCCATGAAGGTGGCATAGCAGGAAAGGTAAAAGATGGCATTGCCAGGAAGGTGATGAGGTTGGAGTTCATAGAAATCTAGGAACTCCCGGAAAAAAGGCGAGGCAGGAAGGCCGAAGCCACGCTCAAAATGAGCAAGGAAAACAACATGTTCACTGGGCTGGGGCTCCGGTTCAATTTCGTCACCGGGAAGCCGGCAGGTTACTCCCTCCGGAATCCTGCGGGACCGGTATAGCCAATCGATCTCGTATTCGGTAACATTGGAGCCCATCCAGGCTCCACGAGTGATGGGGGAAGGCTCTACGCCGGATGCTTCGCTAGAGCTACCGGATTCTAGATGGCTACCGGATTCTTGGCGGCTACCGGATCCCTGCTGGTTGCCGGAATCGGTATCCATCGGATCTGAAGCCGTAGATTCACCGGAAGATTGTCTACGCCGGCTACCGGAGGAGGAAGAAGAAGAAGCAGAGGAAGATTCCTCGCTAGACATTGGTTTGGAGGCGAAAAAACAGAAATCCCACAGTTGAACCCCGCGCGAAGATCTACGAGTAAGAAGAAAATCAAAGAAAAAGAGGAAATAAGAACACTATCGACCCAAGATCTAGAAAACAAGCAAATGGCAAGCAAAGTGAGATTGGCACTAACCTCGAGCGGCGCAGTCGCTGGGGAAGACGTTCGCCGGCGAAGGAGCGGACCTACTGTCGCCGACGAGCACCGTCGACGGCGAAGCGGAGAAGGACGCGAAGAAGCAAGAATGCTGCGGGCGCGACGGAGGTGCTGCGGAAGATTTCCGCACGGCGAGGTCCGGCGGAAACGCGGCGTGAGTTCGCCGGGCGACAGAGCTCAAGCGAACAACGGCGGACGAAGAGCGGCGAAGGCGCAGAAGGCGAGGAGTACTGTGCGCGAAGGTTGGGGAATGCAAGAAGAGGAAGAAGAAAGGGCAGTTCTCCTTATAAAGAAGAGAGAAGATGGGCCGAAAACCACCGGGCCGCGGCGGTTCGCCTCGCGGCCCGCGACGGTTCGCACCACGGGCCGCCACGTGGCGAGGAAGTACACGCGAAAAAATAAGAAGCCACACGGAGGCACACACGAGATCCGAAGTGGCTAGTGGGATCCGCAGTGGAGCATTTAATGAGCGCGCGGGAGTCGAAGCGAAGTGACAACTGACACTGGCGCGCCAGTTAACAGTGCGCATGTCACTGATAGGCGCGGGGCCCGAGATATTCGCGACTTCGCCGAGGAAAGAGTAAATGCGAATGATACCGGAGAAAAGAGATGCCGGGGGATGCCTTGCAAAGAGAGAAAATACAAATAAGGGCAAAAATGCCAGATCCAAGTTCGAAGCCGGAGAGATTAAACCAGTATCCTAAAGAGATAAAAACCTGGCATGGTCTGTAGGATAGAATCCGCCAGACTATACCAGCTTCGGGGACTAATGTTGGGGGGATGACCCCCGGTATGCCAAAGGCATGCCAAACCGGATGGTTTGAGACATCGAGATACTGGTTTAATATTCTTACCAGAACACAAAGGTAAGAGTTTGGGCTAAGTGAAGCTAAGCCGGTATCCCCAAGGGGGTATGCCGGAACCCGGTAAAGAAGATACCGGAGAGAAGGGCCTGTCGGCGGGACTGGTCAAAGATTCTCTTCAGAGCAAGAAGACAAGGATGAGCTAAGCAAAGCGACTTTAATCAGAGCCCTGGCGCCAAAGAGAGAGATGACGCTGAAAGAAGCCGGAGGACGTCAGCGTCCCTGATTAAAGAAGACTCCGGCGTCATCTATGATTAAAGTAGCTTTGTAAAGTAGTTTGTCCAGTCAAAGATGCCATTAGGGTTTCTTGTTCTGTAAGCCACCCTCTCCCCTATATAAGGAGAGGGGGTACTGCCTCTTACAGGCGCGTGTCCACAGAGGAGATTAGACGATAGAACTTGTATCCAAGCACTTGTAATCACGTTGAGATCAATGAAGCAAGCGATCTAGTAAAGAGTTCTTCCTCTTGTCTCTCTTCTTGCATACCGGCCTTTGGTTGTGTTCTTGAGGAAAGCATCCGGAAGTTCATCCCATCTGATCGCAAACCCTCCCCCGAATCCTCTAGCGTCCATTCGGCCCCAATCTAAGCCATCCTATGGCATCTGTCTGTTCACCACGACAACAGTCTTGGATAATGTGATACTTGGCAATTGTTGTGTTCATGTTTAAGCTCTTGCATCATATACCTTGCACCTATTAATGAAGAAATACATAGAGCATGCTAAAATTTGGTTTGCATATTTGGCCTCTCTAAGGTCTAGATAATTTCTAGTATTGAGTTTGAACAACAAGGAAGATGGTGTAGAGTCTTATAATGTTTTCAATATGTCTTTTATGTGAGTTTTGCTGCACCGCTTCATCCTTGTGTTTGTTTCAAATAGCCTTGCTAGCCTAAACCTTGTATCGAGAGGGAATACTTCTCATGCATCCAAAATACTTGAGCCAACCACTATGCCATTTGTGTCCACCATACCTATCTACTACATGGTATTTCTCCGCCATTCCAAAGTAAATTGCTTGAGTGCTACCTTTAAATTTCCATTCTTCACCTTTACAATATATAGCTCATGGGACAAATAGCTTAAAAACTATTGTGGTATTGAATATGTACTTATGCACTTTATCTCTTATTAAGTTGCTCGTTGTGCGATAACCATGTTCCTGGGGACGCCATCAACTACTCTTTGTTGAATATCATGTGAGTTGCTATGCATGTTCGTCTTGTCTGAAGTAAGGGAGATCTACCACCTTATGGTTAGAGCGTGCATATTGTTAGAGAAGAACATTGGGCCGCTAACTAAAGCCATGATCCATGGTGGAAGTTTCAGTTTTGGACATATATCCTCAATCTCATATGAGAAAATTAATTGTTGTTACATGCTTATGCATAAAAGAGGAGTCCATTATCTGTTGTCTATGTTGTCCCGGTATGGATGTCTAAGTTGAGAATAATCAATAGCGAGAAATCCAATGCGAGCTTTCTCCTTAGACCTTTGTATAGGCGGCATAGAGGTACCCCTTTGTGACACTTGGTTAAAACATGTGCATTGCGATAATCCCGGTAATCCAAGCTAATTAGGACAAGGTGCGGGCACTATTAGTATACTATGCATGAGGCTTGCAACTTGTAAGATATAATTTACATGATACATATGCTTTATTACTACCGTTGACAAAATTGTTTCTTGTTTTCAAAATCAAAGCTCTAGCACAAATATAGCAATCGTTGCTTTCCTCTTTGAAGGACCATTCTTTTACCTTTTATGTTGAGTCAGTTCACCTATTTCTCTCCACCTCAAGAAGCAAACACTTGTCTGAACTGTGCATTGATTCCTACATACTTGCATATTGCACTTATTATATTACTTTATATTGACAATATCCATGAGATATACATGTTATAAGTTGAAAGCAACCGCTGAAACTTCATCTTCCTTTGTGTTGCTTCAATACCTCTACTATGAATTATTGCTTTATGAGTTAACTCTTATGCAAGACTTATTGATGCTTGTCTTGAAGTACTATTCATGAAAAGTCTTTGCTATATGATTCATTTGTTTACTCATGTCATTTACATTGTTTGGATCGCTGCATTCATTACATGTGTTTGCAATAGTATGATCAAGTTTATGATGGCATGTCACTCCAGAAATTATCTTTGTTATCGTTTACCTGCTCGGGACGAGCAGAAACTAAGCTTGGGGATGCTGATACGTCTCCGACGTATCGATAATTTCTTCTGTTCCATGCCACATTATTGATGATATCTACATGTTTTATGCACACTTTATGTCATATTCGTGCATTTTCTGGAACTAACCTATTAACAAGATGCCGAAAGGCCAGTTGCTGTTTTCTGCTATTTTTGGTTTCAGAAATCCTAGTAAAGAAATATTCTCGGAATCGGACGAAATCAACGCCGAAGATCTTAGAATCCCCGGAAGCATCCAGAACACCCGAGAGTCGCCAGAGGGGGGCCACAGGCCCACCAGACCATAGGATGGCGCGGCCAAGGGGGGGCCCGCGCCCCCCTATGGTGTCATCGCCTCGTTGACCTTCTGACGCCGCCTCTTCGCCTATTTAAGGGTCCTCGACCTAAAACCTCGAGACGGAAAAGCCACGGTACGAGAAACCATCCAGAGCCGCCGCCATCGCGAAGCCAAGATCTGGGGGACAGGAGTCTCTGTTCCGGCACGCCGCCGGGACGGGGAAGTGCCCCCGGAAGGCTTCTCCATCGACACCACCGCCATCTTCATCAACGCTGCTGTCTCCCATGAGGAGGGAGTAGTTCTCCATCGAGGCTCGGGGCTGTACCGGTAGCTATGTGGTTCATCTCTCTCCCTATGTACTTCAATACAATAATCTCATGAGCTGCCTTACATGATTGAGATTCATATGATGATGCTTGTAATCTAGATGTCGTTATGCTAGTCAAGTGAATTTTACTTATGTGATCTCCGGAGACTCCTTGTCCCACGTGTGTAAAGGTGACAGTGTGTGCACCGTGTGGGTCTCTTAGGCTATATTTCACAGAATACTTATTCACTGTTATGAATGGCATAGTGAAGTGCTTATTTATATCTCTTTATGATTGCAATGTATTTTGTATCACAATTTATCTATGTGCTACTCTAGTGATGTTATTAAAGTAGTTTTATTCCTCCTGCACGGTGTAATGGTGACAGTGTGTGCATCCGTGTTAGTACTTGGCGTAGGCTATGATTATGATCTCTTGTAGATTATGAAGTTAACTATTGCTATGATGGTATTGATGTGATCTATTCCTCCTACATAGTGTGAAGGTGACAGTGTGCATGCTATGTTAGTACTTGGTTTAGTCGTGTTGATCTTTCATGCACTCTAAGGTTATTTAAATATGAACATTGAATTGTGGAGCTTGTTAACTCCGGCATTGAGGGTTCGTGTAATCCTACGCAATGGTGTTCATCATCCAACAAAAGAGTGTAGAGTATGCATTTATCTATTCTGTTATGTGATCAATGTTGAGAGTGTCCACTAGTGAAAGTATGATCCCTAGGCCTTGTTCCTAAATACTGCTATCGCTGCTTGTTTACTGTTTTACTGCGTTACTACTGCTGCGTTACTACTGCTTGTTTACTGTCCTGGGCAAAGCACTTTTCTGGTGCCGTTGCTACTACTTATTTATACCGCGTGTATTTTACTATCTCTTCGCCGAACTAGTGCACCTATTAGGTGTGTTGGGGACACAAGAGACTTCTTGCTTTGTGGTTGCAGGGTTGCATGAGAGGGATATCTTTGACCTCTTCCTCCCTGAGTTCGATAAACCTTGGGTGATCCACTTAAGGGAAACTTGTTGCTGTTCTACAAACCTCTGCTCTTGGAGGCCCAACACTGTCTACAGGAAAAGGAGGGGGCGTAGACATCAAGTATCCAATTTCTGTCCATCTGTTTAATTATGAGATACAGTGGTTGGTGATTAATTTAAGGCGAAGTAGGAAATGTATATCCCTTGAGTACAAAACTATACTACAAGATTACGCATTTCAGCAATCATGTCGAGTACAAAACAAAAAATGCCCATCGACATTTTAGCAAACAGATCGTGTACAAAACTCTGCCATGGCATTTCAGAAAATTAACCGATCGAGTGCATAACTGACTCTATATGTCCACGCAAATGAAAAAATTGATCGAGGACAAATCGAGCGCAAAACTATAAAGTGCCAATTAGTTCGAGCATACTGATGAATTTTTTTAGCAACATCAAGAAAATATAAATCGTTAGGCCATCTTGCCCGATGCATGATTGAGCTAGAGATAGCAGCCCTACCATGGATCAACTTGACCACCGGTGCGTCTCGAGAAGAACGACGGGGAGGGGAAGCTTCTTCTTCGCACAGACGGGACGGGGAGGGGAAGCTCTTCGCATGGACGGGGATAAGTTGTGTAGGGGTGGTTGGGGGGTCATGCGGCCGGGCCGCCGGGGTGATAATTAAGGTCGGTAGATGGTGTTTAATGGAGATGTATCAGTAATTTGCCGTGCACAAGGTTGAGGAATAGGCGGTTCCCTTCTCACAATTCAAACTATCCCGCCCATGTAGTTTAAATTCACCCTATTTTCGTTAAATCGACATAAAGTCATGTGAGTGGGGGGAAATTAGCAAAGTTGCTTCAAAAATAGTAAAACTCTGGAATTATCCTTTAAATATGCTCTACTTCGTGTGAAAATCGAGGTGTGGAGGCATGTTGAGCTGTTTTATTTGTACTTTCTTCATTAAAACTCCCATTTTATGCACTTTGGATGGAAAGAAATCATTTGTACATAAATTTTGACAACGCCATTTGCAAACATTAACTGTTTTACATGCCAAGATGCACCCATCCACCAAATATGGGGCAAAAGTTTATCACAATCTAGATATGTATAATTAGTGAGGGACCCCTTTTGATTTTGTGAAATTTCCACTAATTAGCTAGAGAGAAGGGGTTAATAAATTAGGCCATGTTAGGGGTTATGTGTTTTAGATTAGGGTTGTGTGGATTCAAATACAACTTCTTTATTTGTGTGCTATGATTAATCAAAACTAGATCGATCGACTGCGCACATATTATTAGAGGCACATGCCTTTGCGCACAAAGTGCATGTGTGTGTTGTTGGCCACCAACGAGAGAGAGAGAGAGAGCGATTGAAATCCCCAAATTAAACACACACATATATATATGCATGCATGGTTAGGCCATGCATGCATATTAATTATATATATATATTGTGAGGTAAATTAATTAAAGTGTGTTTTCATTTCAGACCTTGTCAAAATTCAAGTTAATTAATTTAATTATCAGTACTAATTATATAATTAATGAATCCCAATAATGTCAATATATATGATCGATATAGGCCATATATATTAATTGGGGTTAATCTAGGGATTACTAGCTATATATAGAGCAAGGTTTTATTAGATCAGGTTATTAGCTTGGGGTTATGTGTTTTAACGAGGGTTTGATTACCTAAGGTTAGTTTTCTATATACAGTTTAGGGTCTAGGGTTATTGGCACATCTATTTAGAGGACCGTGAGGACCCCTGGCCTGCTTGATGCGCAATTAAGGGTCGTCGTTGGCATATAGCTAGATATATAGGGTTTTATGGTTTATTTAGAGGGTTTGTGTGTTAGGGTTAATTATAACTTGTTGTGAATTAAAATACAACTTTTTTATTAGTGTGCTACACAATTAATCAAAACTCTAGCTAGATCGATCGAGTGTGCACATACATGCACTATTAGAGGCACCCGCCTTAATTTGCGCAGTGCAAGCATAATGCGTGTCGTTGTTGGCCACCAATCGACAAAGAGAGAGATTATTTACATCGCCAAGAATGTTCAAATATATATGTATAAATATAAATATATGCATGCATGGTAGGCCATGCATGCATGCACACTAATTATATATATATATATATATATATATTGTGAGGCAACTTAATCAAAAGTGTGTGTTTTCATTCGAGAACTTGTCAATATTCAAGTTAATTAATTTATCAACGCCAATTATATAATTAATTAATGAATCTCAGGGATGTTCGATCATACATGATCGATATAGGCCATATATATATTAATTGGGGTTAATGAATATAGGGTTTGCTAGCTAGCTATATATATAGAGCAGGTTTTTATTAGACCGGGTTATAGCTAGTATAGTTTGGGGTTATGTGTTTTACTTAAGTAGCCAGGGTTTGATTAGCTAGGACGGGTTAGTTATATATATGGTTTAGTTAGGGTTAATGTCACACTTAATTTAGATGACCGCGAGGCCCCCTGGCCTGCGTGATGTGCAATTAAGTGTCGTTTGGGGCCTATATATATAGCTAGCTAGGGTTTAGGGTTTATAGGGTTTAGGGTTTAGGGATTAGGGTTAGGGTTTAGGGATTAGGGTTAGGGTTTAGGGTTGTTAGGGTTAGGGTTGTTAGGGTTAGGGTTAGCTATAGGGGTTAGGGTTTAGTGTTTACGGTCTAGGGGTTATGTGTTTTAAGTATGGGTTAGGGTTAGGGTTTAGGGTCTATGGTGTTTAGGGTGTTTAGGGTTTAGAGGGATTAGGGTTTTAGGGTTTTAGGGTTTAAAGTTTAGGGATCATCGATTGAGTGCGCACACACACATTATTAGAGGCACCCGCGCCCTTTGCGCATAAAGTGCATGCGTATATATGTGTGTGTTTTTGGCCACCAACGATATATAGATCAAGAGACATCGAGAGAGAGATTGAAATCCCCAAGCAGAATATGTTCAAATATATATTAAAATATATGCATGAATTCATGGTAGGCCATGCATGCACACTAATTATATATATATATATATTGTGAGACAACTTAATCAAATGTACGTGTTTTCATTCGAGAACTTGTCAAAATTCAAGTTAATTAATTTATCAGTGCTAATTAATTAGTTGGTCGCCTGCTTAATGCGCAATTAATTGTCGTCGTTGGCCTATATATAGGGTTTAATTAGGGTTTAGGGTTAGCTAGGGTTTAGGGTTAGGGTTAGGGTTAGGGTTTAGGGTCTATGGTTTAGAGTTTAGTGTTTAGGGTGTTTAGGATGTTTAGGGCTTAGGGATTACGGATTAGCTAGGGTTTTAGGGTTTAAGGTTTAGGGATTATCGATCGAGTGCGCACATATTATTAGAGGCACCCGCGCCTTTGCGCATAAAGTGCATGCGTATATAAGTGTGCTTTTTGGCCACCAACGATATATAGATCGAGAGAGAGATTGAAATATATATATATATATCCCCAAAAATATGTTCAAATATATATTAAAATATATGCATGAATGCATGGTAGGCCATGCATGCACACTAATTATATATATATATTATGAGGCAACTTAATCAAATGTGTTTTCATTCGAGAGAACTTGTCAAAATTCATTTTAATTAATTTATCATCGATAATTATATAATTAATTAATGAATCTCGGGGAGATGTTATTCAACATGATCGATATAGGCCATGTATATATTAATTGGTGTTAATCTACGGTTTGCTAGCTACCTGCTATACATAGAGCATGTTTTTATTAGATCGGGTTATAGCTAGTATATTTTAGGGTTATGTGTTCTAATTAAGTAGGGTTTGATTAGCTAGGGTTAGTTATATATATATGGTTTAGGGTTAATGCATGGCACATTTAATTTAATTAGAGGACCGCGAGGCACCCCTGGCCTGCTTGATGCACAATTAAGTGTTGTTGGCCTATATATAGGGTGGTTTAATTAGGGTTTAGGGTTTAGGGTTAGCTAGGGTTAGGGTTAGGGTTAGGGTTTAGGGTTTAGGGTGTTTAGGGTTTAAGGTTTAGGGATTAGGGATTAGGGTTTAAGGTTTAGGGATCATCGATCGAGTGCGCACACACATTATTAGAGGCACCCGCGGCTTTGTGCATAAAGTGCATGCGTATATATGTGTGTTTTTTGGCTACCAACGATATATAGATCGAGAGAGAGAGAGAGAGAGCGAGAGAGATTGAAATCCCCAAGAATATGTTCAGATATATATTAAAATATATGCATGAATGCATGGTAGGCTAGGCATGCACACTAATTATATATATATTTTGGGGCAACTTAATCAAATGTACGTGTTTTCATTCGAGAACTTGTCAAAATTCAAGTTAATTAATTTATCAGCGCTAATTAGTTGGTCGCCTGCTTGATGCGCAATTAAGTGTCGTTGGCCTATATATAGGGTTTAATTAGGGTTTAGGGTTTAGGGTTAGCTAGGGTTTAGGGTTAGGGTGTTTATATATTGTGAGGCAACTTAATCAAATGTACGTGTATTCATTCGAGAACTTGTCAACATTCAAGTTAATTAATTTATCAGCACTAATTAGTTGGTCGCATACTTGATGCGCAATTAAGTGTCGTTGGCCTATATATATGGTTTAATTAGGGTTTAGGGTTTAGGGTTAGATAGGGTTTAGGGTTAGGGTGTTTAGGGTCTAGGGTTTAGGGTTTAGTGTTTAGGGTGTTTAGGGTGTTTAGGGTTTAGGGATTAGGGATTAGGGTTTTAGGGTTTAAGGTTTAGGGATCATCGATCGAGTGCGCACACACATTATTAGAGGCACCCACGCCTCTTTGCGCATAAAGTGCATGCGTATATATGTGTGTTTTTTGGCCACCAACGATATACAGATGATCGAGAGAGAGAGATTGAAATCCCCAAGAATATGTTCAAACATATATTAAAATATATGCATGAATGCATGGTAGGCCATGCATGCACACTAATTATATATATATATTATGAGGCAACTTAATCAAATGTGTTTTCATTCGAGAGAACTTGTCAAAATTCAAGTTAATTAACTTATCATCGATAATTATATAATTAATTAATGAATCTCAGGGAGATGTTATTCAACATGATCGATATAGGCCATGTATATATTAATTGGTGTTAATCTACGGTTTGCTAGCTAGCTGCTTGATACGTCTCCAACGTATCTATAATTTCTGATGTTCCATGCTAGTTTTATGACAATACCTACATGTTTTGCTCACACTTTATAATGATTTTATGTATTTTCCGAGACTAACCTATTAACAAGATGCCGAAGCGCCAGTTCCTGTTTTCTGCTTTTTTTCCAGAAAAGCTGTTCAGGAAATATTCTCGGAATTGGACGAAACAAAAGCCAAATCTTCTATTTTACCGAGACGGACCCAGAACACCGAAGGAGAGACGGAGAGGGGCCAGGGGCCCCACACCACCTGGCGGCGCGGCCAAGGAGGGGGGCGCGCCCAGGTATGGGGTGGGCCCCTTGGGACCCCTCCGACGCCGCCCTTTCGCCTATATATTCCTCGCGACGCGAAAACCCTACAACAATCGATCATATTCCAGAAAGACTCCAGGGGCGCCGCCGCCATCGCGAAACTCCGTTTCGGGGGACAGAATCTCTGTTCCGGCACGCCGCCGGGACGGGGAAGTTCCCCCGGAAGCCATCTCCATCGACGCCACCGCCTCCATCATGCTCCGTGAGTAGTTCCCCCATGGACTACGGGTTCTAGCAGTAGCTAGTTGGTACTCTCTCTCCCATGTATTTCAATACAATGATCTCATGAGCTGCCTTACATGATTGAGATTCATCTGATGTAATCGGTGTTGTGTTTGTTGGGATCCGATGAATTGTTACATTATGATCAGTCTATCTATAAGTTTGTGAAGTTATTGTTGCTGCAATCTTGTTGTGTTTAATGCTTGTCACTAGTGCACGAGTGGCATGATCTTAGATTTAAGCTCTATAATTATTGCTTAGATTGTATCTACAAGTTGTTTGCACATGTCTATGTCCGGAACTCGAGGCCCCAGAGTGACAGCAACTGGGATAACTGGAGGGGAAGGCTTAGATATGAGATCAAATGTTTTCACCAAGTGTTAATGCTTTGCTCCGGTGCTCTATTAAAAGGAGTACCTTAATTACCAGTAGATTCCCTTGAGGCCCGGCTGCCACCGGCTGGTAGGACAAAAGATGTTATGCAAGTTTCTCATTGCGAGCACGTATGACTATATACGGAAAACATGCCTACATGATTAATAAATTGATGTTCTGTCTTAATGCTATTTCAATCCTATCAATTGCCCAATTGTAATTTGTTCACCAAACACTTGTCACTTGTTATTGGAGAGTTACCACTAGTGTAGATAGCTGGGAACCCCGGTCCATCTTTCATCATCATATACTCGGTCCTATATGTCATTAGAAGTAGTATCAACTATTTTCTGGTGCCATTGCCTCTGTGTTACTATTACTGCTGCTGTGTTACTGTTACTATTGCTCTCATATTACTGCTGCTTTCACATCACCCATGTTACTAGTGCTTTTCGAGGTGCAGCTGAATTAACAACTCAGTTGTTAAGGCTTATAAGTATTCTTTGTCTCCCCTTGTGTCGAATCAATAAATTTGGGTTTTACTTCCCTCGAAGACTGTTGCGATCCCCTATACTTGTGGGTTATCAAGACTATTTTCTGGCGCCGTTGCCGGGGAGGCATAGCTCTACTCATAAGTTCACCTGGGGAGTACACTCTACCTCTCTCTCTGTTTTTATTTTATTTTATTTTGTTTTGCTTAGTTTACTTTTGTCTAGTCTATTTGTGCTTAGTTTATATCTGTCTAGTATTATTTTGCTTAGTTTACTTTTGTCTAGTTTGTTTTTGTCTTGTTTTATTTTTCTTATATACCCAAAAAATCCATAAAAATTTGAAAAACCGAAAAATTAAAAACTGTTGTTAAGGAAGAACTCATACCCATTACAGAGCTTGTAGAATTATATAAGAATTATAGAGAATCAAGAAAGGGTGAAGTCATGAGTGCTGTGTTAATTTTTTTGAATATAATTGCTAAAATCTTGCTTAAACGCCATGATATAAACTGTTGCTCTAAACAGGATACTAAACATCTTAAATTCCAATGTGGCTTTAGTGAAGAAGTTTTAATTATGAACTACAATTGGAATAACTATATTCATTTTGGGTTCGAAGAGGTAGAACATCTTGTTTTATTTATGGGAGCCTCTGAGATAGAATCCTTCATGGCTAAAAATTATGAAACTTGTATTGCTTGTAAGGACCATAAAGATTATGTCTCTTCTATCCTTAATTTTTTTGCATAGAAAGTTACAGCGATAATCCTTATATCATTGATTATAAAGAGAGACTCATTAATGCACAAGAATGCACTCACAATTTGCAGGAACCTGTGGAAGAAGAAATTGATGAACCTGAAAGCTCATTGGTTGAAAAAGATGAGGAGAGTGATGAACAAAAGGAGGAAGAATGGATTGGCTACCCATGCCAACCTTCTAATGAGAGTAACTCTTTATCTCTTACACTATTTGATTGTCCTCCGTGCTTACCAAAGGAGGATGAATGTTATGTTCATGTGGATTCTCTTGAAATATTCCCTATGAGTAAAACTTGTGAGAGTAATTATGCAACTGTTATCTATGATAATCCATGATATTTTGATAAATCTTATGATAATGTTTTGTGTGTGCCTGATATCGAAATGCATGGTACTAAAGAGTTTTTCTTGGCAAATGTTTATGATAAAGCTCTAGATGATGGTCCTATGTTACTTGATAATATTAATTGTACTACTAATGAAAATGGTATTGGAGAAGTCTTGAATTTATCTAGGAGTCCCATATCTCTTGAGATTGATCAATCATCTTGTTATATTATTGATAAAAGTGGGTTTGAAAGTTTTAATCCCATTATTTTTGAGCTTGATAAAAATTATGTGTTTGTAGATCATGAAAAGCATGCTTTATGTGATAGTTATATTGTTGAGTTTATTCATGAAGCTACTGAAAATTATTATGAGAGAGGAAAATATGGTGGTAGAAATTTTTATAGTACTAAAACACCTCTCTATATGCTGAAACTTTTGAAGTTACTCTTGTTTTATCTTCCTATGCTTGTCACTTTGATCTTCATGAATTTATTTGTGTACAAGATTCCTATGCACAGGAAGTGGGTTAGACTTAAATGTGTTTTGAATTTGCTTCTTGATGCTCTCTTTTGCTTCAACTCTCATCCTTATGAGAGCATCATTAAAATTACTGAGCCCATCTTAAGGACTATAAAGAAAGCATTTCTTGGGAGATAACCCATATTTTTATTTTGCTACTGTTTTGTTGTGTCTTGGAAGTTGTTACTACTGTAGCAACCTCTCATTATCTTTATTTTACTGCATTGTTGTGCCAAGTAAAGTCTCTAATAGAAAGTTGATGTTAGATTTAGATTTCTGCGCAGAAACAGATTTCTAGCTGTCACGAATTTGAGTAGGTCTCTCTGTAGGAAATTCAGAAAAATCTGCCAAAATTCATGAGTGATCCTCAGATATATATGCAACTTTCATTAGTTTTGAGTTTTCTGATTTGAGCAATGAAAGTACCTCGAAAAAAATCATGTTTACTGGCTGTTCTGTTTCGGCAGATTCTGTCTCTGTTTTTTGCATTGACTCTTGTGGACTTTAAGTAAGGCCTTCTAGACGTGGAGAGCTATAGCTAATGTTTTATTGAGTTCTTGCAATATGTCACTACATGACTAAAGTGGACTAAAGTTTTTTGAGTACTAACCCCTCTAATGAAGTTTATGAGAAGTTTGGTGTGGCAGAAGTTTTCAAGGGTCAAGAGAGGAGGATGATATATGATCAAGAAGAGTGAAAAGTCTAAACTTGGGGATGCCCCCGTGGTTCATCCCTTCATATTTCAAGAAGACTCAAGCGTGTAAGCTTGGGGATGCCCAAGGCATCCCCTTCTTCATCAACAACTTATCAGGTCACCTCTAGTGAAACTATATTTTTATTCGGTCACATCTTATGTGCTTTACTTGGAGCGTCTATGTGCTTTTATTTTTGTTTGTGTTTGAATAAGATCGGATCCTAGCAATCCTTGTGTGGGAGAGAGACACGCTCCGCTTTTTCATATGAACACTGGTGTTCTTCGTTTTACTTTTAATGTTCATGACAAAAGTTGGAAGCTACATCACTTACTGTTATTTGGTTGGAAACAGAAAATGCTTCATATTGTCTTGAATAATTTGATACTTGGCAATTGTTTTGAGCTCTCAAGTAGATCATGTTTAAGCTCTTGCATCATGTAGTTTAAACCTATTAGTGGAGAACTACCGTAGAGCTTGTTGAAATTTGGTTTGCATGATTGGTCTCTAAGGTCTAGATATTTTCTGGTAAAAGTGTTTGAGCAACAAGGAAGACAGTGTAGAGTCTTATAATGCTTGCAATATGTTTTTATGTAAGTTTTGCTGTACCGATTCATACATGTGTCTGCTTCAAACAACCTTGCTAGCCAAAGCCTTGTACTGAGAGGGAATGCTTCTCGTGCATCCAAAACCTTGAGCCAAAACCTATGCCATTTGTGTCCACCATAACTACCTACTATGTGGTATTTCTCTGCCATTCCAAGTAAATACTTCATGTGCTACCTTTAAATAATTCAAAAGTTATTATCTCTTATTTGTGTCAATGTTTTATAGCTCATGAGGAAGTATGTGGTGTTTTATCTTTCAATCTTGTTGGGCAGACTTTCACCAATGGACTAGTGGCTTCATCCGTTTATCCAATAATTTTGCAAAAAGAGCTGGCAACGGGGTTCCCGGCCCCAATTAATTAACTTTCATTAATAATTCTCTTCACATGTTTTGCCCTGATTCATCAGTAAGCAACTTAATTTTGCAAATAGACACTCCTTCATGGTATGTGAAATGTTGGAAGGCACCCGAGGATTCGGTTAGCCATGGCTTGTGAAAGCAAAAGGTTGGGAGGAGTGTCATCCATAAATAAAACTAAAGTACATGTGTAAACAAAAGAGAAGAGGGATGATCTACCTTGCTGGTAGAGATAACGTCCTTCATGGGAGCCACTCTTTGAAAGTCTGTTTGATGAGGGGGTCAGAGTGCCCACTACCATTCTTTGACAACAACAAACACCTCTCAAAATTTTATTTTTATGCTCTCTATATGACTTCAAAACTTGAAAAGCTCAAGCACATGATTTAATCCCTGCTTCCCTCTCCGAAGGGCCTTTCTTTTACTTTATGTTGAGTCAGTTTACCTACTTCTTTCTATATTAGAAGCAAACACTTGTGTCAAATGTGTGCATTGATTCCTACATGCTTGCTTATTGCACTTATTATATTACTTTGTGTTGACAATTATCCATGAGATATAATGTTGAAAGTTGAAAGCAATTGCTGAAACTTAAATCTTCCTTTGTGTTGCTTCAAAACCTCTTATTAAGAATTTATTGCTTTATGAGTTAACTCTTATGCAAGACTTTTTGATGCTTGTCTTGAAAGTACTATTCATGAAAAGTTTTGCTATATGTTATCTATTTGTTAGCAAACTATAGATCATTGCCTTGAGTCACTTCATTCATCTAATATGCTTTACAATAGTATGATCAAGATTATGTTAGTAGAATGTCACTTCAGAAATTATTCTTTTTATCGTTTACCTACTCGAGGGCGAGTAGGAACTAAGCTTGGGGATGCTTGATACGTCTCCAATGTATCTATAATTTCCGATGTTCCATGCTAGTTTTATGACAATACCTACATGTTTTGCTCACACTTTATAATGATTTTATGCATTTTCCAGGACTAACCTATTAACAAGATGCCGAAGCGCCAGTTCCTGTTTTCTGCTGTTTTTGGTTCCAGAAAAGCTGTTCGGGAAATATTCTCGGAATTGGACGAAACAAAAGCCAAACCTTCTATTTTACCGAGACGGACCCAGAACACCGAAGGAGAGACGGAGAGGGGCCAGGGGGCCCCACACCACCTGGTGGCGCGGCCAAGGAGGGGGGCGCGCCCAGGTATGGGGTGGGCCCCTCGGGACCCCTCCGACGCCGCCCTTTCGCCTATATATTCCTCGCGACGTGAAAACCCTACAACAATCGATCATATTCCAGAAAGACTCCAGGGGCGCCGCCGCCATCGCGAAACTCCGTTTTGGGGGATAGAATCTCTGTTCCGGCACGCCGCCGGGACGGGGAAGTGCCCACGGAAGCCATCTCCATCGACACCACCGCCTCCATCATGCTCCGTGAGAAGTTCCCCCATGGACTACGGGTTCTAGCAGTAGCTAGTTGGTACTCTCTCTCCCATGTACTTCAATACAATGATCTCATGAGCTGCCTTACATGATTGAGATTCATCTGATGTAATCGGTGTTGTGTTTGTTGGGATCCGATGAATTGTTACATTATGATCAGTCTATCTATAAGAGTGTGAAGTTATTGTTGCTGCAATCTTGTTGTGTTTAATGCTTGTCACTAGTGCACGAGTGGCATGATCTTAGATTTAAGCTCTATAATTATTGCTTAGATTGTATCTACAAGTTGTTTGCACATGTCTATGTTTCGGAACCCGAGGCCCCAGAGTGACAGCAACTGGGATAACTGGAGGGGAAGGCTTAGATATGAGATCACATGTTTTCACCAAGTGTTAATGCTTTGCTCCGGTGCTCTATTAAAAGGAGTACCTTAATTACCAGTAGATTCCCTTGAGGCCCGGCTGCCACCGGCTGGTAGGACAAAAGATGTTATGCAAGTTTCTCATTGCGAGCACGTATGACTATATATGGAAAACATGCCTACATGATTAATAAATTGATGTTCTGTCTTAATGCTATTTCAATCCTATCAATTACCCAACTGTAATTTGTTCACCCAACACTTGTCACTTGTTATTGGAGAGTTACCACTAGTGTAGATAGCTGGGAACCCCGGTCCATCTTTCATCATCATATACTCGGTCCTATATGTCATTAGAAGTAGTATCAACTATTTTCTGGTGCCATTGCCTCTGTGTTACTATTACTGCTGCTGTGTTACTATTACTATTGCTCTCATATTACTGCTGCTTTCACATCACCCCTGTTACTAGTGCTTTTCCAGGTGCAGCTGAATTGACAACTCAGTTGTTAATACTTATAAGTATTATTTGTCTCCCCTTGTGTCGAATCAATAAATTTGGGTTTTACTTCTCTCGAAGACTGTTGCGATCCCCTATACTTGTGGGTTATCACTGCTATATATAGAACATGTTTTTATTAGATCGGGTTATAGCTAGTATAGTTTAGCGTTATGTGTTTTAATTAAGTAGGGGTTGATTAGCTAGGGTTAGTTATATATATGGTTTATGGTTAATGCATGGCACATTTAATTTAATTAGAGGACCGCGAGGCACCCCTGGCCTGCTAGCTTGATGCACAATTAAGTGTTATTGGCCTATATATAGGGTTTAATTAGGGTTTAGGGTTTAGGGTTAGCTAGGGTTTAGGGTTAGGGTTAGTGTTAGGGTTAGGGTTAGGTTTAGGGTTTAGGGTGTTTAGGGTTTAAGGTTTAGGATTCGGGATTAGGGATTAGGGATTTAGGGTTTAAGGTTTAGGGATCATCGATCGAGTGCGCACACACATTATTAGAGGCACCCGCGCCTTTGCGCATAAAGTGCATGCGTATATATGTGTGTTTTTCTGGCCACCAACTATACATAGATCGAGAGAGAGAGAGATTGAAATCCCCAAGAATATGTTCAAATATATATTAAAATATATGCATGAATGCATGGTAGGCCATGCATACACACTAATTATATATATATATAGATTGTGAGGCAACTTAATCAAATGTACGTGTTTTCATTCGAGAACTTGTTAAAATTTAAGTTAATTAATTTATCAATGCTAATTAGTTAGGGTTTAGGGTTAGGGTTAGGGTTTAGGGTTAGGGTTATTAGGGTTTAGGTTTTTATTAGGGTTTAATTTTAACTTGTTGTGAATTCAAATACAACTTTTTTATTTGTGTGCTACAATTAATCAAAACTAGATCAATCGAGTGCGCACACACATGAATTATTAGAGGCACCCGCGCATTTGCGCATAAAGTGCATGCATATGTGTGTTGTTCTGGCCACCAACGATAGATCGAGAGAGAGAGATTGAAATCCCCAAGAATTAATATGATCAAATATATATACAAATATATGCATGCATGTTATATATATTGCTATAGGCCATATATCGGGAAGCAAGTTTTTTCGAGAACTCTTCGAAATATATATATATATATTAAAGTTTACCTATGCTAAATGTACACTAGTGCACATATTTATAGATGACCCCCTTGATGTGCAATTGTTGGTCATTTAGTTTGAATCCCATGAATGTTCATACATGATCGGCCATATGCAAGTTTTTTTTGAGAACTTCCAAAATTAAATAAAACTTTATCGATGCTAATCGATACTACTATTGCACACATTAGAGGACCCTGACCCTTGCGCAAGTGTGTTTTCCACCATCTATAGATTGAATCACAAGAATGTTTATACACATGTGGTATATGCCATATTATATCGTGAAGAAAGTTTTTTGACAGCTTGTCAAAATTCAAGTTTATCGGTGCTAATGGAATCTAGCTAGTGCACATTAATTAGAGGGCACCCCTTTTCGCAAGTGTTGGCCATATATAAAGTTTGAATCCCGAAAATGTTCATATATGCATGATATAGGCCAACAATCGCGAAACAAGTCTCTCGAATATATTGTCAAAATTTAAGCTTATCAATGCTAATGGAAACTAGTGCACACTAGAGGACCCCGTTGCACAAGTATTGGCCATCTATATATAGTTTGAATCCCAATAATGTTCATACATGATATGGTATATGTGTAAAGCAATTTTTCCCGAGAACTTGTCAAGATTCAAATTTATCGGTGCTAATGGAAACTAGTGCACATTAGAGGACCCCCTTGCACAAGTGTTGGCCATCTTATATTTACTAATTGGAGACTCCCAACAAAGCACCACGTTAATCCTAGAAAACTTAGCAAAATTATCCGTCCGATCTAAAAATTACCTATGTACAGCCGTTGGATGGAGCCGCAGCAGAAAGAACGCGTATCTCTCCATCTCCCGTCAATTCTAAAAAAACTACTCTCCCATCTTTTTTTCTTTTAAGGATCTAAACTACTCTCCCGTCATGGGCGACCCTTGCCGCCGCCGCCTCTACACGTGATGTCCGATGTTAATGGCGTCTTCGAGTTCAACGTTGCATCCGTGCAACTATCCATCTAGAAGAGCATGACCAAATCGAGTCTGTCCCCAATCCCCTACTCTCCGGTTCTAACTTTTCTGATCTTCTAGGTTTTGCAATCAGGGATGGTTGATGCATTGGTTGAGGACGTATCTCCATGATAGATTGAAGAAAGCGGAAACCATCGATCTCGGTGAGGGCTCGAGGCTGGTAAGTGGAGGAATTAAGTTGGGCTGATGGTACTGCAGCTCATTGCCCCAAGTTCTATCCGAGTTTCTCTATTTAATCCTTCCCGTAAGTAACCATGTGGTATCCTTTGTTATCCTACAGAGTAGCGGGCGACCTAGGTTGAAGATCAGACTCGAATCCAGTTAGAAAGCGCTTGTCCCCTTTGTATGAAATTGATGGCACCAGCCACCACTATGAAGCAACCTGCTGTTTCTTTTTCTTCGAAATGGGGGTATACCCCGGCTTCTGCATCATGACGATGCACACGACCTATTATTATTAAAAAGATCCAAATAGTAAAGTTTACATGAAGCAACCTGCTGTAGGAACAGAGGTTAAACTTTTGGGCAAAGGAGATAAAAGCGTGGCTTCCTGAGACGCCAACACGCCGTTATGTTACTTCTGGGCTATGCTGATTCTATGTATTTTCTCACTGTCTACCAAAATCGAGTAATTTTTTTTATTGATGATCCAACACATGTTCTATTTACCAACAGGTTAACGTGATCAATACACTTTTCAACAGATGACACCACCATGACGAATCGTCCGGCCGGCAACAAAACACCACACGTTCATCAGCCGACCTAACCCTCCCCCGACCTAACCCTCCCCCGGGTGGCGGCGCGGCGCCACTCCGGGGAGCCCTCCTCACCGGCCCTCCCTCCCCCTCCAGCTCCTCCCTCCCCTCGCCGCCGCCGCCGGAGGTGTCGCCGGGCAAAGCCCGTGTGGCATGGCGGTGGCGGGGGCTTCAGATGGTCGCGATCATGGGGGATGGGGGCGGCGCTCCCGATCTCTTGTGGTGGTGGTGGTGCGCGGCGTCGGCGGCCGGAAGGCGAGGCGGTGGCGGTGGTGGCGTGGCCGGATCTTGGTCCTTGGGGCCTGGAGGCGGTCGTGCTGCTACGCCTTCTCCTCCGCGCGACGGGCCGCTCCGCCCGCATCACATGGGAGCCGGGGCAGCGGCCCCGGGCATGGCGGCGGCGACCTCCTCTCCGGAGGGGGACGGCCTCTTTGGGATCTGGGGTGGGGGATTTTGGGATCCCACTCAGATCTCCGGCGGTGAAGATCCAGTCGACGACGAGCTTTGGGTGACGGGGCAGCCGGTGAAAACCGCGCTTCGATCTCGGTCTTGGCGGATGATGGCGGTGTCGATTGGCGTCGTTACCTTGTCGAAGGCATCATCTTTGCTTGCCTCGGCACTACACTCAGGGAGTTGGGGATGCGCGGCTGCCGGTGAAAACCGTGCTCCGACTTCGGTCTTGGCGGGCGATGGCGGCGTCACACGTCGTAACCTTCTTGAAGGCATCGTCGTCGCAGCCTGCTTCTACCCACTCGTGCTGCTCCGGGGGAAACCCTAGATCTGGGTCTCCCGGATCGGACGATGGCGACGCTACCTACGTCGTTCTACCTCTTGGGGCATCGTTTTTGGAGCAGCTGATGGATGGTGGCGGATGTTGGTGGAGTGGTATTCATCTACCACATCGACGGCGCTGAGTCTCGGTGGCATGGTGCTGCGGGGTATCGACGACGGATGCGGGATGATGTATGCGGGCAGGATGGTGGAGCCGTCTGGCGTCATGGTGGCATCGACGGCAGGTCTTGCAAGGTTAATGCGATGATCTCTCTTGAAGATAAAGTCGAGGAAGACGGCGGAAGCAACTCCTGTGGCGTGGGCGTTGGCGTATGCTGAGAGTCTGCTTGACTGGATGTGCTTCTCACCTGCTATTGGGCGGTTTGGGAAGGCATTTAGTTTTGGTTGACGTGAGTTGGTGTATTGTCACCCTCTTCATCCCACTGTAGGTATAGTTAGGTTGCTTCGAGATTGGTCTTTTGTATTGTTTCTTGTAAGGTTCGTGAATAATCTAATAAAAAAAGCCGTGTGCATTCTTTGGATGCAGAAGCTGGGGCGATATTTCCCCCATTTCGAAAAAAACGTTCATCAGCCCTTCTTCAACTCAAAGAGCGTCGAAATATGTAGTGAAGTTCATCTCACTTGAACAAGATTGGGCTATTTCCATGTTGTTCAGTTAGCTGGTTCTTTTCTAAGATTTAACATTGTGATGCTGCTCTTGCAAATGCATGCATTTAGGTTCTTGGGAGGGCGAAGGTTTCAAAGTTGTTTTCCACTCACCAATAGCTGAATATATGAGAAGCTCTGTGGAAGTTATTTGGGGTAACAAGATGCGTACAATATGACAATATTCTTAAATTTGACGTAAGTTACACTGTTCACTAAACTTTATATCACTAGCACATTCTTATTTGTTTCCCTTTACTTTTCAGCATCGCCCAACTGTCAAGCATGTTTCCATACTGAACTTCTTATGTCAGTTTTCATAACTTGAAACTGGGAATCGGATACGGAGTTATATGCAGGTACAAATATTGGCTAACTATGTTAAGAATTCATGGCTCTTTTTTATATATCTTGCTATCCACAGTATCTTCAGAAGTGGGTCTGAACTTCCTTCAACTGGCTCAGGTGTATGTTAAAGTGAGACACGAGTATTTGCCTATTTGGTGTTTTGAGAATGTGCCAACGAAGGATGTGCGAGCAATGATGGCACATCGGGTTATCTGATCAATCTATTGCAGGTATAGTGTGCGCCCAGCTTTATTATCTTCTGTTGCATCAAAGATCAACTCCATTTAATAAATGTCCATGCCGTGCAGTTCTCACTATAAATATCATCCGAATTGTATTATCTCTAGGTTAATATATCCATTGCAGATTAGCGATTTTAAAGGTTCAAACACCATATATGCCCCGGTTGCTAGAATGGAAAGGGCAAGGTATGCGCTTCGATCATGTGTCAACTGAGGAAGCCTGAGCAAAGAAGCCACACTGAGGTATCAGAGCGTCGTGATTTTTCTATTTTGCATCCCACCATTTGATAACTAATCAGTTGTACGTGCAGATCTCACTATAGAGATGATCAAAAAAAGTTGTCTTTAGGCAAATATATCTATGATAAATTTTCTATTTGAAGGATTGAAACAAATATGCCATAGCATATGCCATGGCTGTGAGAGCAGATGAGGCATGGTATATCATGGTGCTTCACCAACTGCAAACTGTCAACGGTATGTGCTTTATCATATGGTCTCACGTTTCTATTGCAGTTGTTAATTCAGGTACAGTTATTGTCCTCTACTAACTTTTATATTCAGTTCATATCACTAACGGACCTACGGTCATGGTTAACCCAAATTATCATTCATTTACTCATGTTAACATTATAAGGATAGAATGAGTCTAGGAATATCATGTTAATGTTTTCCTATTCTAAGACATTATTTTTACAGCTGAAAGAAATTGTCTTTTCATTAAACAATTACCTGTAGTTGTTTGTCCCTTTGTATTTGTAGCACTAATTGATATAATTTAATTAATGGGTACATTTATGTGTGATTCAAATCACCTGGTGTACTTTATAGGTGAGTTATGTTTAAGAAAGCCATATGTATAATCTTGGTCATACATGGCATGCCTGCTGAAATGTATTTGAAATACAACTTTGGTTGAGCTGAACATAGTCGGTCGTGTTGGCTTGGATTAATGAATTATATTATACATAGACAATATGTTTTGCAGCCATGGCTAGGTTTGATGGATTATGACGTGGAGGTACCAAATTGATTTGAACTATCGGACTGCTAGATTTATTCACGTACAGTTCTGAGAAGTCCGGTTGATGCGGGATATCGGATTACAAATACAAGGTAATACCTACATATTATTATATTTGTCTATCATAGAGAAACTAGAGAAAGGTACATGGTATTAAATACTTTGTGGCCATTTTGTAATACTGAATATCAATAAACACTTTTGTTGTCGATATTATCCACTATTTCTTAAGAGGATGCAATAATATATTATATATCATCCGCTAAAAAAATAAGTGGTTAAAACCATCTTCATAAATATTACACAGTTCTATTTTCTTCAACGTCCAGAAAATACCATATAAAATCCATATTTGTAGTAGATTTTTTTTTCACAACATGTAGTAGTATTTTTCAAAATGGCTAGCCCGTGCTGGAGCACGGGTATGAATCCCAATAATGTTCATACATGATATGGCATATGTGTGAAGCAATTTTTTCCGAGAACTTGTCAAGATTCAAATTTATCAGTGCTAATGGAAACTAGTGCACATTAGAGGACCCCCTTGCACACGTGTTGGCCATCTATGTATAGTTTGAATCCCAATAATGTTCATACATGATAGGCCATATGTGAATTAATTTTTTCTTCCAAGAACTTGTCAAGATTCAAATTTATCGGTGCTAATGGAAACTAGTGCGCACTAGATGAGCCCCTTGCGCAAGTGTTGGCCATTACATATAGTTTAAATCTCAAGAATGCTCATACATGATAGGCCATATGTGCAAAGGAATTTTTTTCCCGTAAACTTGTCAAAATTCAAGTTTATCGGTGCCAATGGAAACTAGTCCAAAAAATTACATAGAGGTCTAAAAGAACTAGAAAATGACTAATAGGACCTGCAACTTTACAAAAAGAACCCCAAAACATATAGAAGAAAAGCAATCGAGTCCTTCTCGACCGCACATCAGATCTCTGCTCTGCATCCTTTCCGGCAACTCCGTCGCCGGGGATGCACCACTTGGGATGTTGTCACCGGTAGTCGCCAGGACGAAGGAGAAGAAGGGCCTCAGCAACGGCATATTGGCTCTGAGAAGGGCCGCTGAAAGGCCAAGATGTGCACGGGCAAGACAAATGACGCCGTCATATGCCCCGAGCTTGTGAACGTTAGCAGCTTGACTTCCCCATTGGCCAGATCTGAAGCACTGACCAAAGCAAGCCTCACCGTTAGCGCCATCACCTTGATGGCACCAGATCGGGGTTTGGCCGGCAAGATCCAGCAGATCTGATCCGCCAGATTCACCATAGGCCAGGTCTGAAGCCGATGACGAGATCCCCGACTGCATTGCGCCATTCTCCTCATGGGAAACACTGGATCTAAGCTTACAACAACACTAACTCCCTCGGATCCAAATTAGCTGACTCAACTTTGCTTATATAAATATGGATGTATCCACACATGTTTTTACTCTAGATATATACACGTCTAAGGATAGTTGAATCAATTAATTTACTTCGGAGAGTGTACGATATACAGAGAGAAGTCTGCCTCGTCTCTGGCCGACGAGGCTGCCGGAGAGAAGGGGGAGAGGAGCGGGCCGGGGGAGTGGGAGAGACTCGAGAGAGAAAGAGAAGAGGAAGAAATGAGAGCTCCCTGGGGAAGAACATTATTTGTTGTCGTTCTGCTTGTAGCTTGAAACTGAAAATTTCGGCCGCGCGCCAAATCATCCCGCCGCATCCATTCGAAAATCCCGTGACCAGTTTTACCCTTTTAACCCTGGTCCGAAAGCTACAACCCACCAACCATGGAGGGCTCATTCGGTAACAATAAAATATCTTGCCTAGATCCCGAACCCTTCCCACATGCCCACACCCACCCACCAACCATTCGCCCCATTCGCTAAAAAATACTCTCACATGCCAAAGCTCTGACTCTCTACAGTACTAGATCTGCTTCATCGCCGGCATACTCCTCCACAGCGTAGCCTTGATCGTGTTTGTTGTCCATCCACCGGATCCGCTCCCCCGCCGCCCTCGCCACCGACGGATCTGCTTCACCGCCGACCTCGCCACCGACGGATCTGCTTCACCGCCGACCTCATCCACAACGTAGCAATCAACGCCTTTCCTGTCGGCGCACCAGATCCTCTCCAACGGAACCGGGTCTACTTCACCGCGGCCCCCCCTCTAGAGAAGCCGATCTATTCCACCAACTACCTCGACGCAGTGGCTGTATCAACTTCACCGAATCCCTTGCCAGCCAACCAGATCTGCTTCACTAACGCCCGCTTCTCCTCAAACATGGTCGATTCATCGTCTCCCGCGTTCGCCGCCGCTGGAATGCAAGCTGCCGCCCCCGTCCACCCCGCCGCAGCTTGGTTAGTACGCTGGCCCATTAGATCGCGGTGTTTCTTTAGCCATGTTTTGTGTAGTTATTTGCAGATCTCATATGCCATTAACTTTCTTGATGTGTTGCTTCGCATGAAGTTCGTTTAAATATTGTACAGTACAAAAGCATTATCCGGTCGCTACCATCCTATTCATTCTACTAACACATGTGTGCATCCACATATTTATAGCATTATACCCATTCATTTGCTGCCAGCTGTTTTGTACTGCATGCTATTGTCGTACTGCTTTTATAGTCATGCTATGGGCATTTCCGGATCTGGTTGTTCTTATACCACGTCATTAGCTCACCGCTAGCCGCTAGCTATTTTCTCGTGCCTGCTATTCTCACACTGCTTTTATAATCATGCTATGTGCATTTCCAATCTGCTTGCTCGTATACCTCATCATTAGATTATAGCTATTTTTTTCCAATGAATGCTCCTATCGCACAACTTGTATAGTTGTTGTTGCGTGCATGTCTGGTCTTTGTATTATCATAGACTAACTTGTCAATGTTATTTTTTCCTAGGGATTGATCATGTGAACCGCTTATTAGAACATCCAACATTAACAGCGGGGACGCTAGGGAAGGTTGGAATCTGAGTTCTTGGTTGGTAATTTTGGCAGTTTACTTCCGTTATTATCTATAACCTATATGCATTGTTCCTTATGCAAGAGATTAACAATTGGAACCCAGCCATAGCAATGCCATTCATGCTTTACTATGTTTCTGCCTATTTGATATGCTTGTCTTGGAGCAACTGCGAAGGTGATTTGAACCCGACATTTGGTCATTCTTAATGCCAGTTTACTTTATGTGGAAAACCTTGGCATTACCCTACTCTAAATCTAAATATGTGAAATTCATATCTCATGCAAAGCAACATCTAGTTGGTTTTAATTTGATATCTGGTAAATATTGGCTTATTCATTTGGCAGCTTGATACGTCTCTAACGTATCTATAATTTCTTATGTTCCATGCTGCTTTTATGATGATACACACATGTTTTATACACACTTTATGTCATTATTATGCATTTTCCGGAACTAACCTATTGACGAGATGCCGAAGTGCCAGTTCCTGTTTTCTGCTGTTTTTGGTTTCAGAAATCCTAGTAAGGAAATATTCTCGGAATTGGACGAAATCAACGCCCAGTATCTTATATTTCAAGGAAGCTTCCAGAGCACCGAAGAGGGGCCAGAGGAGAGCCAGGTGGGCCCCACACGAGGTGGCGGCGCGGCCAAGGGGGGGCGCGCCCCCTGGTGTGTGGAGCCACCAGACCCCCTCCGACTCCGACTCTTCGCCTATAAAAGCCTCCCTGACCTAAATCTTCGATACGAATAAGCCACGGTACAAGAAACCTTCCAGAGCCGCCGCCATCGCGAAGCCAAGATCTGGGGGACAGGAGTCTCTGTTCCGGCACGCCGCCGGGACGGGGAAGTGCCCCCGGAAGGCATCTCCATCGACACCACCGCCATCTTCATCACCACTGCTGTCTCCCATGATGAGGAGGGAGTAGTTCTCCATCGAGGCTAAGGGCTGTACCGGTAGCTATGTGGTTAATCTCTCTCTCTCCCATGTACTTCAATACAATGATCTCATGAGCTGCCTTACATGATTGAGATCCATATGATGAGCTTTGTAATCTAGATGTCGTTATGCTATTCAAGTGGATTTTACTTATGTGATCTCCGGAGACTCCTTGTCCCACGTGTGTAAAGGTGACAGTGTGTGCACCGTGTGGGTCTCTTAGGCTATATTTCACAGAATACTTATTCACTGAGTTGTGATTTGAGTTAGATGTCTCTATGAAATTGTGGTGTGTTAGTACCTCCTATGAATGCTAACAGTGACAGTGTAGGGTGTTTATTAGTACTTGGGAATACATCTTTAAGGTTTGCCTACATGATGAATTAGAGTTCGTTATCTTGCCAGAGAGTAATTCAGAATAGCATAGTGAAGTGCTTATTTATATTCCTTTATGATTGCAATGTTGAGAGTGTCCACTAGTGAATGTATGATCCCTAGGCCTTGTTTCCAAACATCGAAACACCGTTTCCAACAAGTTCTGCTGCATGTTTACTCGCTGCCATATTTTATTCAGATTGCTATTACCACTCATATACATTCATATTACTTGTATTTCACTATCTCTTCGCCGAACTAGTGCACGTATACATCTGACAAGTGTATTAAGTGTGTTGGGGACACAAGAGACTTCTTGTATCGTGATTGCAGGGTTGCTTGAGAGGGATATCTTTGACCTCTTCCTCCCTGAGTTCGATAAAACCTTGGGTGATCCACTTAAGGGAAAACTTGCTGCTGTTCTACAAACCTCTGCTCTTGGAGGCCCAACACTGTCTACAGGAAAAGAAGCTAACAGTAGACAGCAAGCTATTTTCTGGCGCCGTTGCCGGGGAGGTAAGGTAAAAGGCACTCACACTCCGGTCCCAGGTAACTAAGTTATTTTCTTGCGCCGTTGTAAGTGCTCGAAGCTATTTCCTTTAGATCCTGCAATTGCATCTTTTTGTTTCTTGTTTTTATTTCACTAGTTAGGCATAATGGAAAGTAACAGTGAGCTTTTTAAGCTATTTCCTGAGTTAAGACATGGATTGTTTGATGCGAAAATTAAAAAACCTATGGAACCTTATTTGCATGCTAGTAGTAATAATATTAGTATAAACGCTTTGAACACCATTGTTGCTAATGATATGGGAAATTCTAAGCTTGGGGAAGCTAGTTTTGATGAGCATGATATTTTTAGTCCCCTAAGCATTGAGGAGAAAATTTTCTTTGATGATACTTTGCCTCCTATTTATGATGATTATAATGATAGTAGTCTTTTGGTGCCACCTACTATGGAGAGTAAATTTTATTATGATTATACTATGCCTCCTACACTTGATGAGAATAATAATGATAGCTACTTTGTTGAATTTGCTCCCACTATAACTAATAAAATTGATTATGCTTATGTGGAGAGTAATGATAATTTTATGCATGTAGCTCATGATAAGAATGTTTCATTTGATAGTTATATTATTGAGTTTGTTCATGATGCTACTGAAAATCTTTATGAGAGAGGAAAATATGGTTGTAGAAATTTTCATGTTACTTAAACACCTCTCTATATGCTGAATTTTTTTAAGTTACACTTGTTTTATCTTCCTATGCTTGTCACTTTGCTCTTCATGAACTTGTTTATTTACAAGATTCCTTTTCATAGGAAGTGGGCTAGGCTTAAATTTGTTTTAAACTTTCTTTTTGATGCTCTCTTTTGCTTCAACTCTTGTTTCTTGCGAGTGCATCATTGAAATTACTGAGCCCATCTTAATGGCTATAAAGAAAGCACTTCTTGGGAGATAACCCATGTTTTTATTTTACTTCTGCACTTTTGTTTTATATTTGAGTCTTGGAAGTTATTACTACTGTAGCAACCTCTCCTTATCTTTATTTGATTGCATTGTTGTGCCAAGTAAAGTCTTTGATAGTAAGGTTGATAATAGATTTGGATTTCTACGCAGAAACAGATTTCTTGCTGTCACGAATTTGAGTAGGATTCTCTGTAGGTAACTCTGAAAAATCTGCCAATTTACGTGAGTGATCCTCAGATATGTACGCAACTTTCATTCAATTTGAGCATTTTCATCTGAGCAAGTTAAGTGCCCCAGAAAAATTCGTCTTTACGGACTGTTCTGTTTTGACAGATTCTGCCTTTTATTTCGCATTGCCTCTTTTGCTGTGTTGGATGGATTTCTTTGTTCCATTAACTTTTAGTAACCTTGGGTAATGTTCAGAAGTGTTAAGAATGATTGTGTCACCTCTGAACATGTGAATTTTTGATTATGCACTAACCCTCTAATGAGTTTGTTTTGAGTTTGGTGTGGAGGAAGTTTTCAAGGGTCAAGAGAGGAGGATGATACAATATGATCAAGAAGAGTGAAAAGTCTAAGCTTGGGGATTCCCCCGTGGTTCATCCCTGCATATTTCAAGAAGACTCAAGCATCTAAGCTTGGGGATGCCTAAGGCATCACCTTCTTCATCGACAAATTATCGGGTCACCTCTAGTGAAACTATATTTTTATTCCGTCACATCTTATGTACTTTACTTGGAGCATCTATGTGCTTTTATTTTCGTTTTTTTTATTTTCATTCTCTGAATAAATGCTTGTGTGTGAGAGAGACACGCTCCGCTGGTTCATATGAACACATGTGTTCTTAGCTTTGTTCTTAATGTTCATGGCGAAGGTTGAAACTGCTTCGTTAATTGTTATATGGTTGGAAACAGAAAATGCTACATGTGGTAATTGGTATAATGTCTTGAATAATTTGATACTTGGCAATTGTTGTGCTCATGTTTAAGCTCTTGCATCATGTACTTTGCACCTATTAGTGAAGAAATACCGTAGATCTTGTTGACATTTGGTTTGCATGATTGGTCTCTCTAAAGTCTAGATATTTTCTAGTAAGGGTTTGAGCAACAAGGAGGACAGTGTAGAGTCTTATAATGCTTGCAATATGTTCTTATGTAAGTTTTGCGGTACCGGTTCATACTTGTGTTTGCTTCAAACAACCTTGCTAGCCTAAGCCTTGCATTGAGAGGGATACTTCTCATGCATCCAAATCCTTGAGCCAAAAACTATGCCATTTGTGTCCACCATACCTACTTACTACATGGTATTTATCTGCCATTCCAATGTAAATTGCTTGAGTGCTACCTTTAAAATTCCATTCCTCTGTCTTTGCAATATATAGCTCATGGGAAAAATAGCCTAAAAAATATTGTGGTATTGAATATGTACTTATGTATCTTATTTCTTATTAAGTTGCTTGCTGTGTGATAACCATGTTCCTGGGGACGCCATCAACTATCCTTTGTTGAATATCATGTGAGTTGCTATGCATGTTCGTCTTGTCTGAAGTAAGGGTGATTTATCATGAGTTGAACGGTTTGAGCATGCATATTGTTAGAGAAGAACATTGGGCCACTAACTAAAGCCATGATCCATGGTGGAAGTTTCAGTTTGGACAACAATCCTCAATCTCTTATGAGAATATTATTTGTTGTTGAATGCTTATGCATTAAAGAGAAGTCCATTATCTGTTGTCTATGTTGTCCCGGTATGGATGTCTAAGTTGAGAATAATCAAAAGCGAGAAATCCAATGCGAGCTTTCTCCTTAGACCTTTGTAAAGGCGGCATAGAGGTACCCCTTTGTGACACTTGGTTAAAACATATGTTATGCAATGATAATCCATGTAAATCCAAGATAATTAGGACAAGGTGCGGGCACTATTGGTAATCTATGCATGAGGCTTGCAACTTATAGGATGTCTTATACATAACACATATGCTTTATTACTACCGTTGACAAAATTGTTTCTTGTTTTCAAAATAAAAGCTCTAGCACAAATATAGCAATCCATGCTTCCCTCTTCGAAGGGCCCATTCTTCTACTTTTATGTTGAGTCAGTTTACCCACTCCTTTCTATCTTAGAAGCAAACACTTGTGTTAACTGTGCATTGATTCTTACATACTTGCATATTTGCATTCATCATATTACTTTATATTGACAACTATCCATGAGATATACATGTTATAAGTTGAAAGAAACCGCTGAAACTTAAATCTTCCTTTGTGTTGCTCCAATGCCTTTACTTTGAATCTATTGCTTTATGAGTTAACTCTTATGCAAGACTTATTGATGCTTGTCTTGAAAGTACTATTCATGAAAAGTCTTTGCTATATGAATCAGTTGTTTAATCATTATCTTTACCATTGCTTTGGATCGCTGCATTCATTACATATGTTTACAATAGTATGATCAAGATTATGATAGCATATCACTTAAGAAATTATCTTTGTTATCGTTTACCTACTCGAGGACGAGTAGGGACTAAGCTTGGGGATGCTTATACGTCTCCAACGTATCTATAATTTATTATGTTCCATGCTGCTTTTATGATGATACACACATGTTTTATACACACTTTATGTCATTATTATGCATTTTCCAGAACTAACCTATTGACGAGATGCCGAAGTGCCAGTTCCTGTTTTCTACTGTTTTTGGTTTCAGAAATCCTAGTAAGGAAATATTCTCGGAATTGGACGAAATCAACGCCCAGTATCTTATATTTCAAGGAAGCTTCCAGAACACCGAAGAGGGGCCAGAGGAGAGCCAGGTGGGCCCCACACGAGGTGGCGGCGCGGCCAAGGGGGGGCGCCCCCCTGGTTTGTGTAGCCACCACACCCCCTCCGACTCCGACTCTTCGCCTATAAAAGCCTCCCTAACCTATATCTTTGATACGAATAAGCCACGGTACGAGAAACCTTCCAGAGCCGCCGCCATCGCGAAGCCAAGATCTGGGGGACAGGAGTCTCTGTTCCGGCACGCCGCCGGGACGGGGAAGTGCCCCCGGAAGGCATCTCCATCGACACCACCGCCATCTTCATCACCACTGCTGTCTCCCATGATGAGGAGGGAGTAGTTCTCCATCGAGGCTAAGGGCTGTACCGGTAGCTATGTGGTTAATCTCTCTCTCCCATGTACTTCAATACAATGATCTCATGAGCTGCCTTACATGATTGAGATCCATATGATGAGCTTTGTAATCTAGATGTCGTTATGCTATTCAAGTGGATTTTACTTATGTGATCTCCGGAGACTCCTTGTCCCACGTGTGTAAAGGTGACAGTGTGTGCACCGTGTGGGTCTCTTAGGCTATATTTCACAGAATACTTATTCACTGAGTTATGATTTGAGTTGGATGTCTCTATGAAATTGTGGTGTGTTAGTACCTCCTATGAATGCTCACAGTGACAGCGTGGGGTGTTTATTAGTACTTGGAAATACATCTTTAAGGTTTGCCTACATGATGAATTAGAGTTCGTTATCTTGCCAGAGAGTAATTCAGAATAGCATAGTGAAGTGCTTATTTATATTCCTTTATGATTGCAATGTTGAGAGTGTCCACTAGTGAAAGTATGATCCCTAGGCCTTGTTTCCAAACATCGAAACACCGTTTCCAACAAGTTCTGCTGCATGTTTACTCGCTGCCATATTTTATTCAGATTGCTATTACCACTCATATACATTCATATTACTTGTATTTCACTATCTCTTCGCCGAACTAGTGCACCTATACATTTGACAATTGTATTAGGTGTGTTGGGGACACAAGAGACTTCTTGTATCGTGATTGCAGGGTTGCTTGACAGGGATATCTTTGACCTCTTCCTCCCTGAGTTCGATAAAACCTTGGGTGATCCACTTAAGGGAAAACTTGTTGCTGTTCTACAAACCTCTGCTCTTGGAGGCCCAACACTGTCTACAGGAAAAGAAGCCAACAGTAGACGGCACAGCTCAAGTTTTTTGTTATTTGAAACCAGCTGACTTGGTCTTAAATGTGATATCTAAACACAGATTATGGACAATGGAGCAGGAGGATTAGCATTTCACCTGATGGCTGAACCTAAAATGACAGGCATGTCGACTACGACTAGTGCACGCAAGAGAAGGACCTGCAGCGAGCCAGTATGTGCTTAGTACATGTATCATATCTTATCTTGTGCTTATTTCTGATACATGCTATTATCTGATCTCTACATTGCATAATACATGTTTGAATAGTTTTTTTTGCCGGGAAAAGAGTTTATATATTAAATGACAAGGTTATTACAATCAGCCTTGATCGCCTCGGCGATTTCAGGTGGGTAACAATGTTGCCAAACATCAGTTCTACCATTAACACGTCCTAGCTGGGCTAAGCCATGGCTGGCGCCATTTGCATCACGGCTAACCTTGCATAAGACCACCTCTGTTTCACTAATTCTCTCCCTAATGACCTTGATCCGCATGGCATGTTGAGATAGATTTGGTGTTCCTTCAGCGATAAGCTTGATGGCCTCCGCGCTATCAGTTTCCAACACAACGGCCCCCTCCTCCCAGGCAAGGGTCAAGACGAGCCCTTCTTCGATGGCGGCAAGCTCCGCTTCCAGCGCATCAGTACATACTCGTAGCCGCCTACATGCTGCAAAAATAACCAAACCATCAGAACGCCGAAGGATCATGCCCGTCCCAGCTCGACCATCATGCGAGAAAGCTCCATCCACATTCAGCTTGGTGCCGCCCTCGTCTGGTGGTTTCCATTTTTGCTTGATGTGTGGCCGGTCCTCTATCCTTTTCCCCTTCTTGCTGAACCCCTTGATCTCATCTATGCTCTGTTTGCCTTTCTCTGTGTCGATGTACTGGTTCTGCTCAATCAGCAGTAGCGACTTGACATAGCCCATTAGGAAACACTTCGACGCTTCAAGGGGTGCTGGCCTCTTATCATGTGTGAGTTCATTATGTATATGCCATATCCTCCATAGAACCATCAAGAAGGCCACTCGCTGGTCGACATCCAGGCGCTTGAGGGCATGCATAAACCAGTCCGGATTGTTCTCAAAGAGAATCTCGTCCTTGGGCAGGTCCCAAACCTCCCGCATGACCTCCCATAGGCCCCGGGGATGCGGGCCTGTGATCATCGCGTGATATGTCGTCTCATCAGCACTGCCACAGATCGTGCACGTAGACAAGGTTCTAATTCCTCGATGTGCCATGTTGGCTTCAGTGGCAAGTGCGTTTCGTGCCAGCTTACAAGCGAAGATCCGCACTTTGGGTGGCACTGGGCACTGCCAAATTAGCTTCCAATCTGCACTGCGTCCCAGCGGCTGTGCACTGGTTGCTTGCCTCCTAGCTGTACGAAGCTGCTCCTCCAACGCTAGTCTGTACGCACTCCTTACTGTGAACATGCCAAGTTTTTCATGGTGCCAAGCGATAAAGTCCTCTTCATTGCGGTTGGAAGTCGGTATCTTCAAGATTTCTTGCACGTCGATTGAGAGGAACCATCTATGCAGGAGTTGTTCATTCCACGACCCATCTGGGTTGAGAAAATCAGAGACTCACCACAATCGGCATCGGCCTTGCCTAGTAATCGGCTTCAAGAAGGACTCACGCGGAATCCAGGGTGCCCGCCATGCTCTAACACTTGCTCCATTGCCAATCCTCCAGATCATACCCTTCTTGACCAGCTCAAGTCCATATTCAATGCCCCGCCACGTGGGTGACGCATTACCAGAAAACACCGTATCCGTGAGCAGACCTTGTGGATAGTATTTTGCCTTCAGAACTTGTGCACACAACGTGTCTTGCTGTTGCAGTAGGCGCCAAGCCTGCTTTGCAAGCAAAGCCTGGTTAAATAGGCGCATATCTTTAAATCCTATGCCTCCTTGATCCTTTGGCCGCATCATACTATCCCAGGATATCTAGTGGGTTTTTCTTTTGCCATTCTCCGAGCCCCACCAAAATTCCCGCATCAGTTTGGTTAACTCATCAAGTAGTCCAAATGGGAGTTTAAAAATTCCCATGACATACACTGGGATGGCTTGCGCCACCGCCTTTAGAAGCACCTCTTTACCTCCCTGCGACAGGTAACCTTCAGCCCACTGGATGAGGCGTTTTATCAACTGCTCCTGCAAGCTCTTAAACTTCCCCTTTGACATCCACCCCTCTGGCGTTGGCAGCCCCAAGTATTTTGTTTCGAAGGTTTCTTGGGTCACCTGTAGTATTTGCTTAACAGCTTCTCTGTCCTCCTGTTGACATGCATCCCCAAACAAGATAGAGCACTTGTTTGGGTTGATCAATTGGCCCGTGCTACTCGCATATGCTTCCAAGACTGATTGGATATGTTGAGCGTCCTCCACATTTGCACGAAAAAATAGTAAACTATTATCAGCGAACAAAAGATGGGATACACCTGGGGCACGCCTACAGACCTTCAGCGGCTGAATATGTTGTTCCTGTACTCCTTTTGGCAATAAAGCCGAAAGACCGTCAGCTACAAAAAGGAAGAGAAAGGGGATAGTGGATCACCTTGTCGAAGACCTCGAGAAGGGGAAAACGAATCCAGGAGGGTTCCATTGAATTTCACCGAATACCTCACAGTGGTGACGCATGCCATTATCCAGTCCACCCATCTGTGAGCAAAACCCAACCTTTCCTTCGCGTTCCTTAAGAAACCTCAATCCACCCTGTCGTAGGCCTTGGACAGGTCCATCTTATATGCGCAGAAGTTATCCTGTTGTTTCTTGTTATGCTCAATAAAGTGCAAACATTCAAAGGCTACCAGCACATTATCCGTGATGAGGCGTCCAGGTACAAACGCACTTTGGTTGATGGAGATAATGTCACCCAAAATAGGCCTCAACCTGTTCACCAAACACTTGGCAATAATCTTGTAAAGCACAGAGCATAAGCTAATAGGGAGAAAATCCTTCAGGGACTCCGGATGATCAATCTTAGGGATTAATACAATGGCGGTGTCATTGACATCATCTGGCATCCTCCCTGTCAAAAAGAATAACTTAACTGCATTGACTACCTCCGCTTTCAATGTCGCCCAATTCCTCTGGTAAAATCTTGCGGGGAAACCATCAATTCCAGGAGCTTTAAGCGGCCCAATTTGAAATAGGGCATCTCCAATCTCCTCCTCACAAAATTCCTTACAGAGATTCTGGTTCATCTCTGGCGTTACCCGCTCCTGCATCAAATTTAATAACTCACCAAAATTAATATTAGGATAACGGTCAAAAATCTCTTTAAAGTATGATGTAGCCATCCTTTCCATGTCCGAGGGGGCATCCTTCCAGACTCCCTCCGCGTTCTTAAGTCATTTAATTTTATTTTTCCGCGCGCGCCAAATTGCCTTCTGGTGAAAATATCTGGTATTTTGGTCACCTTCCTTTAGCCAATTAATCCGCGATCTTTGCAACCATAGCATTTCTTCCCGGTACAATAATTCATTCATATGGTCTTGGACTTGTCTGATGGCTTCACGGTCAGCATTAGCACGCATTAGGTCTTCTAGTTTCTTTCTGCATATTTCCAGTTCCTTCAGCAGATTCCCAAACTTCTTCCTGCTCCAGGCCTGCAGCACATGCATGACTTTGTCCAGTCCCATACGTACAGACTTCAGGTCAGATTTCAGGCCAGCTTCCTCCCAGGCCGATGCTATCAATTCTGGTAGCTCAGCTGCCCGTTCCCACCATATCTCATAGTGTCGTCGGGGTTGTCTTGGTACTGATCGGTTCTCCTGCATTAGACGTACAAGCAAAGGACAATGGTCAGAAACAGGTGAGACTAAATGTTCTACCAGAGCTTCACCATATAAGTTCCGCCACTCAGTAGTGGCCACTGCTAGATCAAGTCTCACACGGACATTTGCCCGCCCACTTCTTCTGTTATCATAGGTAAATGGGAGCCCTTTGAACCCCAGATCAACAAGGTTGCAGACAGCAAGGGTTTCATGGAAGGCCGCCATCTGGGGCTCAGCCCGAGGGGTACACGATAAGTGCTCTTGCTGCCACAAAGCTTCATTAAAATCACCCATGACCAGCCAAGGAAGATCTGACTCTGCCTTCAGCGTTTTTAGGCTATTCCACATGCGATAACAATTTTCTACACGGGGCTCGCCATAAACACACGTCAAGCGCCACTGAGGTGCACTGGGCGACTCACGGATATAAGCATGAATAAATCCTTCATTAACAGATTTGATTTCAACACAAATACTCTCATGCCAGAATAAAGCAAGACCACCACTAAGACCATCACTACTAAAACCCGCAAACCCTTTAAGACCTAAACGATAACGAAGACGACGAATCCTATCTTTATTTTGCCTAGTTTCACACAGAAAAACTAACTTAATATTAAAAGACTTGGAAACCTTGATGATCTCATTAACTGTCGGGGCGTTTCCTGCTCCCCGACAGTTAAAGCTCAAGCAATTTATGGCGACTGACGGGGCGCCGCGCCTGGCCCCGTCAGCTTGGTGGTAGTCTCTGCGTTTGCTACCTTGTCCTCATCGCCTGCCTTCTGCCTCCGTCTCTGGTATCTCCTCATTAGGCTTCTTGATTCGCCCTCTCTTCTGCTCGCCTCCTCTTTGCACTTGATTCTGCGCCATCATGGCCAGGTCCCTCCCAAAGAGCAGCACCTCCTTTTCAATTGTCTCCATAGCCGAGCGCTTTCGTGGAGTCTGATCAACCGCTGGCACCTATTCATCTGAGTCTCCGAAGGATACTACCATCGAGCTAAGGCCCCGAAGTGCTGGAATCATATCTGAAATATCATGCTCATCAAAACCAGCTTCCCCATGCTTAGAATTTTCCATATCATTAGCAACAATGGTGTTCAAAGCATTCATACTAATATGTTCCATAGGTTTTTTAATTTTTGCATCAAACCATCCATGTCTTAACTCAGGAAATAGATTAAAAAGCTCCATGTTGCTTTCCATTATGCCTAACTAGTGAAATAAAAACAAGAAACAAAAAGATGCAATTGCAGGATCTAAAGGAAACAGCTTCCAGCACTTACAACGGCAACAGAAAATAACTTAGTTACATGAGACCGGAGTGTGAGTGCCTTTTACCTTTCCTCCCCGGCAACGGCGCCAGAAAATAGCTTGACTGTCTATAACTGGCGCGTGGTTGACGAGGGAGGAAATCTCTGTGTGTAGCTTTTCGTTCCCCGGCAACGGCGCCAGAAAATAGCTTGATGTCTACTCACGCTTCTTTTTCTGTAGAGAGTGTTGGGCCTCCAAGAGCAGAGGTTTGTAGAACAGCAACAAGTTTTCCCTTAAGTGGATCACCCAAGGTTTATCGAACTCAGGAAGGAAGAGGTCAAAGATATCCCTCTCAAGCAACCCTGCAATCACGATACAAGAAGTCTCTTGTGTCCCCAACACACCCAATACACTTGTCAGATGTATAGGTGCACTAGTTCGGCGAAGAGATAGTAAAATGCAGGTGGTATGAATGAATATGAGCAGTAGTAACGGCGCCAGAAAATAGCTTGCTGGCGTGCAGTTGATGGTAGTAATATTGCAGGAAGTAAAGATGCAGTAGAACAGTAAATAAGCGATGATTGCAGTATTTGGAAACAAGGCCTAGGGATCATAGTTTCACTAGTGGACACTCTCAACATTGATCACATAATAAAACCACTCTACACTCTCTTGTTGGATGATGAACACCACTAATTGTGTAGGGCTACAAGAGCACCTCAAATGCCGGAGTTAACAAGCTCCACAACATTCGATGTTCATATTTAAATAACCTTAGAGTGCATGATAGACCAATGCAATTATACCAAGTACTAACATAGCATGCACACTGTCACCAACAGACTATGAAAGGAGGAATAGATCACATCAATACCATCATAGTAATAGTTAACTTCATAATCTACAAGAGATCACAATCATAAACTACGCCAAGTACTACATGATGCACACACTGTCACCATTACATCATGGAGGAGGAATAGAGTACTTTAATAACATCACTAGAGTAGCACATAGATTAATAGTGATACAAAGCTCATATGAATCTCAATCATGTAAGGCAGCTCATGAGATCATTGTATTGAAGTACATGGGAGAGAGATTGACCACATAGCTACCGGTACAGCCCTTAGCCTCGATGGAGAACTACTCCCTCCTCATGGGAGACAGCAGCGGTGATGAAGATGGCGGTGGTGATGATGGAGATGCCTTCCGGGGGCACTTCCCCGTCCCGGCGGCGTGCCAGAACAGAGACTCTTGTCCCCCAGATCTTGGCTTGGCGATGGCGGCGGCTCTGGAAGGTTTCTCGTACCGTGGCTTATTTGTATCGAAGATTTAGGTCAGGGGGCTTCTTATAGGCGAAGAGTCGGAGTCGGAAGGGCTGCGGTGGCTCCTCACAATAGGGGGGGGCGCCCCCCCTTGGGCCGCGCCACCACCCTGCGTGGTGGGCCTGTGGCTCTCCTCTGGTCCCTCTCGGGTGTTCTGGAAGCTTCGTGGAATTATAAGATGCTGGGCGTTGATTTCGTCCAATTCCGAGAATATTTCCTTACTAGGATTTCTGAAACCAAAAACAGCAGAAAACAGGAACTGGCACTTCGGCATCTCGTTAATAGGTTAGTTCCAGAAAATGCATAAAAACGATATAAAGTGTGAACAAAACATGTAGGTATTGTCATAAAACAAGCATGGAACATCAGAAATTATTGATACGTTGGAGACGTATCATTCCTCCACACGGTTGTTTGTTGTGGCTATGCGTCCCGTGATCGCAAGGTTCTGGCGATCTAGGGTAACCCCTGTCCGGGGATTTATGGGCGAAATCACCGCCTCTCCTTCGTCTTACATCGATCGGACTCCTCCGAGTCCTTCCTTGTTACTACGTATACCCCGAGATGACTTCAGAGACACGGTCTTACGGCGTTCTGACGGACTCACGTAGGGAGGCGGCGGCGGCGGGATGAGATCGCCCATGTCATCGCCAGACCTAACCCTATACATGTTTGAATAGTTAATTGTTGTAACTATGTTTGCAATATTACCAGAATGCAATTGTAATGAAGCAGTCATCATTAGAAGATAGTCGCCAAAAAAAGGATCTGTAGCGACCCTGTGCAACATTATGATGTAAGTCTGTGCTTAATACAAGTTCCATACATTGTCTTATTTATGCAACTTGTTATTATCTTATATCTACATTGCATAATAAATGTTTGAATAGTTCACTGTTATAACTATGTTTGCAATATTACTAGAATGCAGTTGTAATGAAGAAGTCCTTAGAAGAAGATATAGGGCAAAAAAGGTTCCGGGGTGAGCCTATGCAACGATATAATGTAAGTCTGTGCTTAGTACTTGTGACTATCTCATATCGACAATGCTTAATACATGTTTGCATAGTTCATCGTTTAACTCTTTTTGCATTATTATCAGAATGCAGTTGTGTTGAAGCAATCTTCATCAGAAGAAAGGCCCACAAAAAGTTCTGATCTTTCTTCTAATGCATCCTCTCATAGCTGTCAACCTAGACCATTCCTTTCATCGAACAGTAAATATCTCAAGGCTCTGCTGTATGAAAGACATGGTATTGCTGCTTTAAGATCTGTAGCTGATATGTTGACAAAGAGTACACAAGATTCAATTAAGGCGATTGCCAAATGTCAACGTGTTATTGATGATGCTAATAGAAGTCCTCCATGATTATATGTAATTTTTTATTTGGCAACATTAATTGCCTTGTAATTTTCCTAGTTATTTTATTTGTGTATGTAATTGTGTGCATCATTGATATCAGATTTTAGGCTCATGAAATTTAATGGGCCTTCTCATAAGCCTAACTTGGGTGGCCCAGAATGCAAGTTGACTAGTCAAACAACCAGGGCCCTATAACTTAGTGGGCCGGCCCACATACAGTAGCGTGGGACCCACTTTCAGTTTGGGCTGGCCCACTTACTTATTGGGCCAGCCCAATTGCTTTAAGTGGACCCCACTCACTAGCCGGGCCGGCCCGATAACAGGAAAGTGGGACCCATCTACTTATTGGGCCAACACGATGGGTCCCATAGGCTACTTGGGCCGGCCTGTTTACACGATAGTGGGCCCAACTTTTGTTATTGGGCTGGCCCGCCAACCTGTTGGGCCAGCTCACTTGCTTTATGATGGACCCCACTTTATAACTGGGCCGGACCGGTTACATGAAAGTGGGCCCCACCTGCTTATTGGGCCGGCCCAGTATCTTGTTGGGCCAGCCCACTTGCTATATGGTGGACCCCACTTGTTTAATGGGCCAGCCCAATAACAGGAAAGTGGGACCCACCTTTGTTTTTTGGGCTAGCCCACTAGCTTTTTGGGCCAGCCCACTTGATCTATGGTGGACCCCACTTACTAAATCGCTCGGGCCGATAGCAGAAAAGTGGGACCCACATTCTAGTTGGGTCGGCCCAATACCTTCTTGGGCCGGCCCACTTGCTTCGTGGTGGTCCCCACTTGTTAAATGGGTCGGCCCGATAACAGGAAAGTGGGCCCCACATGTTTAGTGGGCCGGCCCTTTTGCCTTTTGACCGGTCAAATGAGTGCATTCCGCCCGGCCCACATGCTTAGTGGTCCGGCCAATTTAAATTTTGACCAGTCAACCTTAGAGGTTAGGTCCGGCCCACGTAACTAATGGACCAGCCCAGCTATATAGTTGACCGGTCAAACTTAGTCACTGGCCCGGCCCGCAAACTAAACGGGCCGGCCCGCTTAAGGCGTGGCAGGCCATGTTGTCTTTTTGAACTTTTCTTGTAGTGTCTTGTGCATCCTACCTGGCCTCACTTACACCGTTCCTGAATGTTAATATTTTTCGACCAACAAAATATGAGGCGTGCTATCTAGTTGATACTACTTGGCTCGTATTTGAGTTGGGATTCTTTGCTTACTTTGGTCTTTCTTCAATTTTAGTCACTACAATCGGGGGCGGTGCAAGCGAGCTGTAACATCCCAAATTTCAAACCAATAAAGAAGAAGTTCAACTACTCAAATTTTAGAACCAACAAAAACTTTGAATTGCATATAGTACCATGCATAGGATCAGTGCATTTTGTGTGAGATTTCAATGAGGATTACTTGTGTGCTTATGTACTACACCCTAAAACCCTAAATTGATCATGAGAAGATCACAGATCAAATGAAAGAAAAAGAAAGGAAATAAAATGGAGAAATCCCAAAACCCTCACATATGGTTTATGCCATTTTTACAAATCTTTAACCTATACCATTTTGGCTTGCACCATTAGTTGTATAATGTTACTAAACACTTATTACCACTTTTGGAAGCAAAGAAATTCAAATCAAATTAAATTTGAACTCAATTTGTGATCACATGCACTAATGGTCAAATCTGCCATTTTTAGTATGATCTATACTTTGAGCCTCTGTATTTAGAGATTTTCAAACCAAACAATTCCAACTCTTTGCACCTCATCCAAGTACACATCAAGGTGAACAACTTTGGTAAAGAACACCATTGCAAATTCATCTTAGATCAAAAACTATGCTCAAGCAAAGTTGGGACTTTTTAACAATTTCAACATCACACCCACTATGAAATTTTGCATTTCTTTTTATTTTGAAATTCTACCACCACCATTGTGTGTCTCTGGTCATTTGAAGCAAGTCCAATCCATCCCTCTCACAATTTTCAAATTAAATGTCATAAGGCAAATTTGACAAAAACTTGGAATTCAAATCTAACCCAAATCCCCAAATCACTATTCTCAATAGTGTTGGCCAAACCCTACTCACCCATGGTCTCCTACATGTCCCATGGTCCCCTCTCAATCTCACCATGGCATAGCAACCCTAGAGCTGAGCCCAACATGGCCAAGCCATGGCCATGCCGGCCATGCTCACCATGCATGCACCCTCCCCTCTCTCCTCTCTTCTCCATCCCTGGCCACCATGCCAAATGGCGCCACCTCACTCTACTGCACTCACCTGCCCTAGCGCTGGTCGAAGAAATGCCCTGCAGGCGCCAGACACGCACGCGCCCATGGCGCCCAGACCATGCCGACGACGTCGTGGGCATGCCCACGGGCACGCACGGCACACACGTCGCCTCGACGTTCTGCGCCACCCCTGGCCCCCCTCTCTCTTCATCAAGCATCCTCGTGACACCGCGACACTGCCAGACACGCTCACGACACAGACCCGCGCCCGCCGCCGCCGGAGACGACGACCACATCGCGCCATTGATGCGCAGTACACCACCTGCCCCCGACCGCGTTAGGCACCGCCTAGCCTAGCCAGCGCCGCCCAGAGGACCGCCTGGACATGCTGAACAGGACGCCGCCCTCGCCTAGCTCGCTAGCTCGCCGGAGAGCCCACGCCGTTGTCGACCTTGCCGCAGCACCACGGCACCCTCCCTCGCCTATAAAAGGAGACCCCTCCGTGTCGAATTCTTCACACCGCCGCACTCACCTCTCCTACCTCGCCACTCGACATTACCCTGTAGCGCCGCCCAATCGCAACACCACTGCCCCGAAGCTCGCCGTCAATTGGAGCTGCCCAGGACGCGCCGCCGGTACCAGGAGCTTCTCCGTCGTTGACATCGTCCTCGAGCATACTGCCAACCCTCGCTGGAGCCACGGTGAGCTCGCCGGACCACCTACCTCGCCGCGCCAGTAGCTAGTATCGCTGGAGAGGACGACAAACGAGAGCCGTTCGATCGTGTTCTAATCCTACGCCTCACACGCCCCTGTACTGCTTCGCGTTTGATCAGAGGCTGACGGGTGGAACCCACCCGTCAGGCAGCCCGCGCGTCGTGGATGCGTGGTGGGCTGGCCTTTGCGCTGTTTAAACGAAGTAGGCCCAGTTAGCTTTCCCGCCAAGCCCACGAATTCAAATTCGTATTTCCAGTTTGATTTAAATTCCATTTCTGGCCCTGTTTTCAAAATTGAATAGAATTAGTTTGGCTGAGCCAAATTTGGTGAATTTCATATCATTGGAAAGCTAGTAAAAATATCTACCCAACTACACTTGTCTCAGCATGAGATTCCTTGTAGAATTAATGTGAAAAAATAACAAGTCAGGGACTTTTGGAACTTCAAACAATTATTAAAAATCATACAAAAATGCTATTGAGTTGATTTCAACTCTCATAGATCACATTTCACATACTCTAATTGATTATGTAAAAATATGGCATGGTTACTTTTTGTGATCATGGCCTAGTTGAAATAAAGGACTATATGACTATTCTAGTCAAATGATATTGTCCCAAAACTATTATTTAAATCTTATGAGGGGTTTACTCTCATTTAAATCTTGTCCCAAGTAATTCCATATGAAGTTGTGACCTTGGTCTAATTACTCTCACATTGAATTACTTGGTGATGTTAAATCATAAGTGGTATTGTTAAATGGTATGAGGTTTTCTACCTTATTTAAATCATTTCCCAAATGAGGATTATGAATGGTTGACCTTGGTCAACATGAGTTCATACATTACTCACTTGAGGAAACTAAATCTTAACAACATTCAATGAGGGGAAATTATTTCCTCATAGAACTAAATGGAAACTCTAATCTACTTATGTAATAAGAGGAAATTTTTTTCTTAAAGAAAGAAAACCAAATTCAACTAATATGTTATGTGTGTCATGATATTAGAATAGTTTGTGTGAATCCATGGTGTGCTTAGTGTAGCTCTTCAACCTTGTTTGGTGATCGTTATCTCGTATCCATTTTTAGACGCTAGTACCGGAGACTATCAAGAGGAGGAGGGCTTCTACCAAGAAGAGGAAGAAGGGAACTGCGATCACTACCCCAATCAAGGCAAGCTAATATTCTTGCAAGTGCAAAGCCCTATTGGAGCAAGGCACCATTACTGTTACCTTACTTACAATGATCCCATCCCAAGTTTTTACCTTACAAGTTTTTTACTTTGTTTATTAAGAAGTTACTTTTATAGTTAATTTTGGTCTAAGTTTAGAGTGTTATAAGAGTAGTAAAGTTAGCCTCAAAGAAGGATAAGCAAGATAGCACCCCTCATGATTAGAGCTAGTGCTAACAACTAAAATTGACTACTCTAGATGGGAACTTGTGATTTGAAATGAATTTGAAAACTTTAGAATGATGAGTCATTCTATTGAAAGGTCTTTGAAGGTGAATATGACTTGAATGATATGGTGGATTTTGATTAAGACTGATATTGGTTTGGATGCGATACCTTTCAGATTTTTGAGTACCCCCACAATACCTGATTATGGGTAGGGCGTAACTGGAAGTTTATACATCTTAGTATGGGTTCCCTCTGAACAAGCATCATAGGGGTTATGCCGAGGCTGCCTCCATAGAATGAGAAATGATGTGAAATGAGGTGAATGTACGGCCCAAGCCCTGTGCAGTTCCCAGGCTGACGGTTTGTCTTCACTGGGAGGCCAAGCTCATGGGGAGAGGTACCTATACTAGGGTATGTAAGTGAAAGGATATGGTTGATGATCCGCGTACTGAGTTATGATGATTCGGGGTTATCCCTGACGGATGTAATCAAATGTTGTGGCACAAGTGTGCAACCTCTGCAGAGTGTAAACCTATTCGAATAGCCGTGTCCACGGTTACGGACGGTTGGAAAGGCCATACTGTTTCCAGTGTCAGATAATTCTTGGAAATGTTGATGAAGTGAATGGTGACTTGACTTGAATCACAACTGAGTTGTGAGAATGACACTAATGTTCCCACTTGAGTTAGTTAGCACATGAAGAGTCTTTTATCAAATACTTGTGAACTCAAACTGGCTTTATGCAAAATAAACTAGAGCTTAGCACCCCCTTACTAGAATTGATAGCACTTACACTAGTATTAGTTTGCGAGTACTTACAGTACTCACGGCTATGTCCCTGGCTATTCAAATTGCCAGACTATGAAGAGGAGCAGAACTACAAAGGTGACGACCAGCAGGACGCCTACAACAACTAGGAATCTTCTGACGTCAAGCGTTGGCCTGTGGACTAGATAGTCCCTTTTATTACGCTTCCGCTATGAATTGTGTTCGTTGATCATTAGATCAACTATTTGTGTAATATTGGATGATGTGATCTGAGTTTGTAAGACAAGTATGGGTTGTAATGAATGATGACTTATGATATCGACTGTTATGTCTCGCAACAACTATATTCCTGGGATTGCGATGTATGGCATAATAGGCATCTGGACTTAAAAATCCGGGTGTTGACAGTTGGTATCAGAGCCATTGTTCGACCTTAAAGGACCCTAGTTAGAATGGACGTTCAGAAAAACTTAGTTTCGAAACCAAATGAAGGGAATATTTATGAAAAATTATTCACACTCTTGTCTTTGAGATCTTTTCAAATTGATGAATCATGCTCTTCCTTATGAATCTACCTAAAATTTTGGCACACTTGTTCACCTCTCTAACTTACTCATCCAATTCACTTTCAGATGGAGCCGAATGAACCAATCAACACCAAGTTTTACCAGCTTGGAAATGGAGGTAGCCTGATTTTTGAGAGGGGCCTGAATGCCCTGTCTGACTTCCTTGGACGCCCGCACCCGGAGTTTCACGGAATCGAGGTCAACGACCAGCCCGGAGGGGAACTTCAGTGGATCGTCACCGCTGATCTGAGGGGCAAGATGGAGCCTCCTACTTCTGAGAGGATCCTCTTCTCTTTCAGGGAGAGCAACTGGCTGGACGGACTCGCTCGTGCTCTTCAGGAAGCACTGCCCGTCTGTGCGGGCAGAACATGGTGGTGATCTTAGCATCCCGCTTTGCGCACCTCGTGAGGCGTGATTCGATGGGAGTGCCCATGGAACTGCAGCCCCACCCCGAGCTGAGGCACTACGCGGAGTATCTAGACTTCATGTTGTACCAGACACAGAAGGATCTGGACGCAGCCCGTGTGTAAGCCAACCAGACTCACGCTCACATCACTGAGCAAGGAGAGGTGATCAAGCTACTTGCAATGGATCGCAAGTCACTCCGCCAGCAGCGTGCCAAGAAGGACGCTACCATCGCGCGTCTTCGCGCGAAGATAGTATCTTTGGAGGCCACTGTCAAGGCCCAAGAGGACCAGCTGAGGGAGATGGAAGATGAAGGTGAAGACCTTCAGGGAGGAGGAGCCTTCCTGAGTGATGACGATGACTTTGAGGAAGACGAGTTCAGCGAGGAGGAAGACTATGAGTTCCTGGAGGCCGGAGCAGATGACTTCATCCCGATCGATGTAGATGATGAGGAGTAGTTGCACCTGATCACTGAGTAGGTGCGAGTTTGTATCCCGTCCGTTGTATCGTAGCAAGGGATATGGTTGTTAAAACCATGGGTATGTTAGCATGTAATATGTGATGTTTGAATCACTGAATGAATGTTTGTGTTCCACATCAAAAGAATTCAAGTTTTAAATTTATGAACTTACCCAAAACAAGCCATAGAAAAAAATTCCCTCTTATCTCATGATTTATCTCAATGTTCAGATGGCCCCTCCAACCCGTGGTTCAAATCAAGATGTCATGATGCAACTGCTGCAGACCTTAATGGCAGATCGAGAGACTGAAAGAGCTGAACACCAAGCCAACATAGCTGCACTGCACCACCTTGCTAACCAAAGCCATGGAAACCATGATCACCCCGGATCAAAGCTCAAGAACTTCCAAAACACCAACCCTCCCGTGTTTAGCAAGACCGAAGAGCCCCTCGATGCCAACGACTGGCTCCAGACCATGGAGAACAACTTGGAAGTAGCGGGAGTCGAAGCCGCAGAGAAGGTCCTGTTTGCAACCCATTATTTTGCAGGACCAGCCCGAGCCTGGTGGACCAGCACCCGTGCCATGAACGCCGGACAGATCATGACTTGGGCAGATTTCAAGCTCAAGTTCAGCAAGTATCACGTGCCCCCGGGTCTAATCAAGAAGTTGAGGGACGAGTTCCGAGAACTCAAGCACGGATGGATGACGGTGGTAGAATACCGCGATAGGTTCCTTACACTGTCAAGGTACGCCCCCGACGAGACCGACACCACCGAGAAGAGGCAGGAGAGATTCCTGAATGGACTGCATAACGAGATGCAGACTGTGCTAGTCAACATCCCCTTTGCCGACCTTGAAGCCTTGGTGGATTCCGCCATCCAGATGGAGGGCAGGCTCAACCAAGCCAACGAGAACCGCAAACGCCGCATGATGCACCAGAGTGAGCCCAGCAATACTCCGAAGTATCGCCCCAGCTCAAGCGGAGGTTTTGCCCCCAGAAACAACAAGCCCCAGATGCAGACTTCACGTCCGGGTTTTCAGAACCGGAGTGGAGGAAACCCCAGGCCAGGAGGCCACCACAACAACAGGAACTACAACAACAACAACAACAACAACAACAACAACAACAACAACAACAACAATAACAACAACAACAACTTCAACTTCAACCGCGCTCCGCCCAGAGCCCCCAACAACAATAACAACAACAACAACAACAACAACAACAACACCAACACTGCACCGAGGACTGGGAGCAACGTCATCCCCGTCGCCCCCAAGGACAAGGCCACCATCACTTGTTATGAGTGTGGAGTGGTGGGACACTACTCCAACGAGTGCCCCAAGAGGTTAGCCAAGAATGCCACCAACACCGCTGCACCTGCTCAGCAGCAACGCCGCGTATCCACCAGTAGAAAGTTTGCCCCCAACAACCCCAATAACTGCAACGGCCGTCTCTTCCACATGAACGCTGAAGAAGCCCAGGAAGCACCAGATGTTGTACTGGGTATGTTTTCTGTTAACTCAGTACCTGCCAGAGTGTTGTTTGATTCTGGAGCATCGCATTCATTTGTCACAGAAGACTTTGCATGCACAAGTAAAATCCAACCCATCAGTTTGAAGCATGTTATGATAGTTCAAATACCTGGGTCAACCACCAAAGCAAGAAAATTTTGCAAAGATGTACCCATCAGTACCCGAACAAGAGGCGTGGAAGTAGTACTGGGTATGGACTGGATTTCAAAACACCATGGATTGATTGACTGTGCCAAGAAAGCCATCACCATGACTAGTAGCACCGGTGTGTTAGTAGAGCACATATCTGAAAGGCTTCCCAGAAAGTTTACCTGCAACCAAAGTGTAGCCAAGCCAACTCTGGATCAGATTAGGGTTGTCTGTCGATACCCTGATGTGTTTCCGGATGATCTACCAGGTATGCCCCCTGATCGGGATATCGAGTTCATCATCGAGTTAATCCCCGGAACTGGACCTATAGCCCAGAGAGCCTATAGTATGAACCCAACAGAGCTAGTGGAGCTGAAGAAACAACTTGATGATATGTTAGCCAAAGGTTTGATTCAACCTAGTGCATCACCCTGGAGATCACCTGTTTTATTTGTGGACAAGAAGGATGGTGCCACTCGTTTATGTACGGATTACCGTAAGCTTAACGATGTCACCATCAAGAACAAGTACCCCCTACCCAAGATAGAAGACCTGTTTGGTTAGTTGATCGGTGCCAAAGTGTTTTCTAAGATTGATCTTAGGACTGGTTATCACCAGCTGAAGATTCGTGCCACTGATATTCCAAAAACTGCCTTTACCACCAGATATGGGTTGTATGAGTAATACGTCATGTCATTTGGATTAACCAATGCCCTAGCTTATTTCATGAACCTCGTGAATAAGATCTTCATGAACTTTTTGGATAAGTTTGTCATTGTCTTCATCGACGACATCCTTATCTACTCCCAATCCGAAGAAGAACATGAGCAACATTTGGAGATTATCCTAGAAACCTTGAGACAACACAAGTTGTATGCCAAGTTCAGCAACTGTGAGTTTTGGTTAAAGGAAGTAGGATTCCTGGGACATATCTTGTCTGCAGGAGGAATTGCTGTAGATCCCGCTAAGATCATGACCGTTACAGAATGGCAAGCCCCAACCACCCAGACCGAGGTCCGCGCTTTTTCTTGGATTAGCCAGATATTACCGCAGATTTGTAGAAGGATTTTCAAGCATCGCAAGACCAATGACCCAACTGTTGAAGAAGGACAAGAAGTTTGAATGGACTGATAAATGTGAAGAAAGTTTCCAGCAACTCAAGAGTAGATTGACCTCAGCCCCAATTCTAATCATGCCGGACATCACCAAGCCATTTGATGTCTATTGCGACGCCTCCAAGATTGGTCTTGGATGTGTGCTTATGCAAGAAGGCAAGGTGATATCATATCTGTCAAGACAACTGAAGCAACATGAGCAGAATTATCCAACCCATGACTTAGAGCTTGCAGCCGTAGTCTTAGCCTTGAAAGTTTGGCATCATTACCTCATGGGTAATCGATGCGAGATCTATTCGGATCACAAGAGCCTGAAGTATATTTTCACCCAGAAAGAGCTAAATATGAGGCAGCGCAGATGGATAGAATTGATCAAGGATTACGACATGGAAATTCACTACCACCCTGATACATCTCCGACGTATCGATAATTTCTTATGTTCCATGCCACATTATTGATGATATCTACATGTTTTATGCATACTTTATGTCATATTTATGCGTTTTCCGGAACTAACCTATTGACGAGATGCCGAAGGGCCGATTCTTTGTTTCTGCTGTTTTTGGTTTCAGAAATCCTAGTAAGGACATATTCTTGGAATCGGACGAAATCAACGCCCAGCATCTTAGAATCCCCGGAAGCATCCAGAACACCCGAGAGAGGCCAGAGGGGGGCCACAGGCCCACCAGATGGTAGGCCGGCGCGGCCTGGGGGTGGCCCGCACCCCCCTAGCGTGTCGTCGCCTCGTTGACCTTCTGACGCCGCCTCTTCGCCTATAAGAAGCCCCTCGACCTAAAACCTCGAGACAGAAAAGCCACGGTACGAGAAACCATCCAGAGCCGCCGCCATCGCGAAGCCAAGATCTGGGGGACAGGAGTCTCTGTTCCGGCACGCCGCCGGGACGGGGAAGTGCCCCCGGAAGGCTTCTCCATCGACACCACCGCCATCTTCATCACCGCTGCTGTCTCCCATGAGGAGGGAGTAGTTCTTCATCGAGGCTAAGGGCTGTACCGGTAGCTATGTGGTTAATCTCTCTTCCTATGTACTTCAATACAATGATCTCATGAGCTGCCTTACATGATTGAGATTCATATGAGATTTGTATCACAATTCATCTATGTGCTACTCTAGTGATGTTATTAAAGTATTCTATTCCTCCTGCATGATGTAAAGTGGACAGTGTGTGCATCATGTAGTACTTGGCGTAGTTTATGATTGTGATCTCTTGTGGATTATGAAGTTAACTATTACTATGATGGTATTGATGTGATCTATTTGGTTATGTTGATCTATCTTGCACTCTAAGGTTATTTAAATATGAACATTGAATATTGTGGAGCTTGTTAACTCCGGCATTGAGGGTTCGTGTAATCCTACAAAATTAGTGGTGTTCATCATCCAACAAGAGGGTGTAGAGTCTAGCATCTATCTATTTATTTATGTGATCAATGTTGAGAGTGTCCACTAGTGAAAGTATAATCCCTAGGCCTTGTTCCTAAATACTGCTATCGCTGCTTGTTTAATGTTCTACTGTATTTGTACTGTCCGCAATATTACCACCATCAACCACACGCCAGTCCTGGGCAAAGTACTTTTCTGGCGCCGTTACTACTGCTCATACTTATTCATACCACCTGTATTTCACTATCTCTTCACCGAACTAGTGTACCTATTAGGTGTGTTGGGGACACAAGAGACTTCTTGCTTTGTGGTTGCAGGGTTGCATGAGAGGGATATCTTTGACCTCTTCCTCCCTGAGATCGATAAACCTTGGGTGATCCACTTAAGGGAAACTTGCTGCTGTTCTACAAACCTCTGCTCTTGGAGGCCCAACACTGTCTACAAGAATAGAAGCTCCCGTAGACATCACACCCCGGCAAGGCCAATGTGGTAGAGGATGCCCTGAGTAGACTGCCGTGTCAGTTGAACTCCATGATCGCAATAGAGCAACCCAGCCTGTTTCACGAGTTTGAACAGTTTATACTTGAACTAGTTAGTGAAGGATTCCTAGCTAGCATAGAGCTTCAACCCACCTTGATTAGCCAGATCAAAAAAGCCCAGAAGGGAAAGTCTAGCATCGACGGAATCAAGAGCCAAATAGCTGCAGGGAAAGCACCGGGATTCCCCGAAGACGAAGCAGGAGTCCTTTGGTACAAAGGACGCCTATGTGTGCCAGCAGATTCTGAATTGAAGCAAATCATCCTGAAAGAATCCCATGACAGCCTCTACTCAATTCATCCCGGAGGTACCAAGATGTATCAAGACTTGAAGGAACAATTCTGGTGGCATGGAATGAAGAGAGAAATTGGAAGCTACATCGCCAAGTGTGATATCTGTCAGCGAGTCAAGGCGGAACATCAGCGACTGATGTCTACGTTCCCCCTCCTTTCCTGTAGACAGTGTTGGGCCTCCAAGAGCAGAGGTTTGTAGAACAGCAGCAAGTTTTCCCTTAAGTGGATCACCCAAGGTTTATCGAACTCAGGGAGGAAGAGGTCAAAGATATCCCTCTCATGCAACCCTGCAACCACAAAGCAAGAAGTCTCTTGTGTCCCCAACACACCTAATAGGTGCACTAGTTCGGCGAAGAGATAGTGAAATACCGGTGGTATAAATAAGTATGAGCAGTAGCAACGGTGCCAGAAAATAGCTTGCTGGCGTGTAGTTGATGGTGGTAGTATTGCAGCAGTAGTAACGCAGTAAAAACAGTAAACAAGCAGTAATAGCAGTATTTAGGAGCAAGGCCTAGGGATTACACTTTCACTAGTGGACACTCTCAACATTGATCACATAACAGAATAGATAAATGCATACTCTACACTTTTGTTGGATGATGAACGCATTGCGTAGGATTACACGAACCCTCAATGCCGGAGTTAACAAGCTCCACAATTATGTTCATATTTTAGTAACCTTATAGTGCAAGATAGATCAAAAGACTAAACCAAGTACTAACATAGCATGCACACTGTCACCTTCATGCATATGTAGGAGGAATAGATCACATCAATATTATCATAGCAATAGTTAACTTCGCAATCTACAAGAGATCATGATCATAGCATAAACCAAGTACTAACACGGTGCACACACTGTCACCTTTACACACGTGCAGGAGGAATAGAACTACTTTAATAACTTTGCTAGAGTAGCACATAGATAAATTGTGATACAAACTCATATGAATCTCAATCATGTAAAGCAGCTCATGAGATTATTGTATTGAGGTACATGGGAGAGAGATGAACCACATAGCTACCGGTACAGCCCCGAGCCTCGATGGAGAACTACTCCCTCCTCATGGGAGCAGCAGCGGTGATGAAGATGGCGGTGGAGATGGCAGCGGTGTCGATGGAGAAGCCTTCCGGGGGCACTTCCCCGCTCCGGCAGGGTGCCGGAACAGAGACTCCTGTCCCCCAGATCTTGGCCTCGCGATGGCGGCGGCTCTGGAAGGTTTCTGTGATTTTCGTCGAACGTATCAGGGTTTTCGATCCAGGGGCTTTATATAGGCGAAGAGGCGGCGCAGGAGGGTCGAAGGGGCGACGACACCATAGGGCGGCGCGGCCAGGGCCTGGGCCGCACCGGCCTATGGTCTGGGGGCCCAGTGCCCCCCCTCTGGTCCTTCCCGGGTGTTCTGGATGCTTCCGGTGAAAATAGGAACTTGGGCGTTGATTTCGTCCGATTCCGAGAATATTTCGTTACTAGGATTTCTGAAACCAAAAACAGCAGAGAAAACGAGGCGGCACTTCGGCATCTTGTTAATAGGTTAGTTCCAGAAAATGCACGAATATGACATAAAGTGTGCATAAAACATGTAGATAACATCAATAATGTGGCATGGAACATAAGAAATTATCGATACGTCGGAGACGTATCAGCATCCCCAAGCTTAGTTACGCTCGTCGAGCGGAGGTAAAACGATAACACAGATAATTTCTGGAGTGACATGCCATCATAACCTTGATCATACTATTTGTAAAGCATATGTAATGAATGCAGCGATCAAAACAATGTATATGACATGAGTAAACAAGTGAATCATAAAGCAAAGACTTTTCATGAATAGTATTTTCAAGACAAGCATCAATAAGTCTTGCATAAGAGTTAACTCATAAAGCAATAATTCAAAGTAGAGACATTGAAGCAACACAAAGGAAGATTAAGTTTCAGCGGTTGCTTTCAACTTGTAACATGTATTTCTCATGGATATTGTCAACATAGAGTAATATAATAAGTGCAATAAGCAAGTATGTAGGAATCAATGCACAGTTCACACAAGTGTTTGCTTCTTGAGGTGGAGAGAAATAGGTGAACTGACTCAACATTGAAAGTAAAAGAATGGTCCTCCATAGAGGAAAAGCATCGATTGCTATATTTGTGCTAGAGCTTTGATTTTGAAAACATGAAACAATTTTGTCAACGGTAGTAATAAAGCATATGTATCATGTAAATTATATCTTACAAGTTGCAAGCCTCATGCATAGTATACTAATAGTGCCCGCACCTTGTCCTAATTAGCTTGGACTACCGGATCATCACAATGCACATGTTTTAACCAAGTGTCACAAAGGGGTACCTCTATGCCGCCTGTTGATGGCGTGTAACTCACACGTTCGTTGGGAACCCCAAGAGGAAGGTATGATGCGCACAGCAGCAAGTTTTCCCTCAGAAAGAAACCAAGGTTTATCGAACCAGGAGGAGCCAAGAAGCACGTTGAAGGTTGATGGCGGCGGGATGTAGTGCGGCGCAACACCAGGGATTCCGGCGCCAACGTGGAACCTGCACAACACAACCAAAGTACTTTGCCCCAACGAAACAGTGAGGTTGTCAATCTCACCGGCTTGCTGTAACAAAGGATTAACCGTATTGTGTGGAAGATGATTGTTTGCAGAAAACAGTAGAACAGTATTGCGATGGGTGTATTTCAGTAAAGAGAATTGGACCGGGGTCCACAGTTCACTAGAGGTGTCTCTCCCATAAGATAAACAGCATGTTGGGTGAACAAATTACAGTTGGGCAATTGACAAATAAAGAGAGCATGACCATGCACATACATATCATGATGAGTATAGTGAGATTTAATTGGGCATTACGACAAAGTACATAGACCGTCATCCAACTGCATCTATGCCTAAAAAGTCCACCTTCAGGTTATCATCCGAACCCCCTCCAGTATTAAGTTGCTAACAACAGAGACAATTGCATTAAGTATGGCGCGTAATGTAACTAGTGACTACATCCTTGAACATAGCACTAATGTTTTATACCTAGTGGCAACAAAGACAACACAACCTTAGAACTTTACTGTCACTATCCCGGTGTCAATGCGGGCATGAACCCACTATCGAGCATAAGTACTCCCTCTTGGAGTTACAAGCATCTACTTGGCCAGAGCATCTACTAGTAACGGAGAGCATGCAAGATCATAAACAACACGTAGATATAACTTTGATAATCAACATAACAAGTATTCTCTATTCATCGGATCCCAACAAACGCAACATATAGAATTACAGATAGATGATCTTGATCATGTTAGGCAGCTCACAAGATCCGACAATGATAGCACAATGGGGAGAAGACAACCATCTAGCTACTGCTATGGACCCATAGTCCAGGGGTAGACTACTCACACATCACTCCGGAGGCGACCATGGCGGTGTAGAGTCCTCAGGGAGATGATTCCCCTCTCCGGCGAGGGTGCCGGAGGCGATCTCTGGATCCCCGAGATGGGATCGGCGGCGGCGTCTACGGAAGGTTTTCCGTATCGTGGCTCTCGGTCGGGGGTTTCGTCACGGAGGCTATTTGTAGGCGGAAGGGCAGGTCAAGAGGCGGCACGGGGGCCCCACACCACGGGGCCGCGCGGCCAAGGGGGGGCCGCGCCGCCTAGGGTGTGGCCCCTCCGTGGCCCCTCTTCGTCTCTCCTTCGGACTCTGGAAGCTTCGTGAGAAAATAGGCCCCTGGGCTTTGATTTCGTCCAATTCCGAGAATATTTCGTTACTAGGATTTACGAAAACCAAAAACAGCAGAAAACAAAGAATCGGCACTTCGGCATCTTGTTAATAGGTTAGTTCCGAGAAAATGCACGAATATGACATAAAGTGTGCATAAAACATGTAGATAACATCAATAATGTGGCATGGAACATAAGAAATTATCGATACGTCGGAGACGTATCAGCATCCCCAAGCTTAGTTCTCGCTTCGTCAGGCGAGGTAAAACGATAACACAGATAATTTCTGGAGTGACATGCCATCATAATCTTGATCATACTATTTGTAAAGCATATGTAGTGAATGCAGCGATCAAAACAATGTATATGACATGAGTAAACAAGTGAATCATAAAGCAAAGACTTTTCATGAATAGCACTTCAAGACAAGCATCAATAAGTCTTGCATAAGAGTTAACTCATAAAGCAATAATTCAAAGTAAAGGCATTGAAACAACACAAAAGAAGATTAAGTTTCAGCGGTTGCTTTCAACTTGTAACATGTATATCTCATGGATATTGTCAACATAGAGTAATATAATAAATGCAATAAGCAAGTATGTAGGAATCAATGCACAGTTCACACAAGTGTTTGCTTCTTGAGGTGGAAAGAAATAGGTGAACTGACTCAACATTGAAAGTAAAAGAATGGTCCTCCATAGAGGAAAAGCATCGATTGCTATATTTGTGCTAGAGCTTTGATTTTGAAAACATGAAACAATTTTGTCAACGGTAGTAATAAAGCATATGCATCATGTAAATTATATCTTATAAGTTGCAAGCCTCATGCATAGTATACTAATAGTGCCCGCACCTTGTCCTAATTAGCTTGGACTACCGGATCATCACAATGCATTGTTTTTACCAAGTGTCACAAAGGGGTACCTCTATGTCGCCTGTACAAAGGTCTAAGGAGAAAGCTCGCATTGGATTTCTCGCTATTGATTATTCTTCAACTTAGACATCCATACCGGGACAACATAGACAACAGATAATGGACTCCTCTTTTATGCATAAGCATATAACAACAATTAATAATTTTCTCATTTGAGATTTGAGGATTGTTGTCCAAAACTGAAACTTCCACCATGGATCATGGCTTTAGTTAGCGGCCCAATGTTCTTCTCTAACATATGCATGCTTAACCATAAGGTGGTAGATCTCTCTTACTTCAGACAAGACGGACATGCATAGCAACTCACATGAAATTCAACAATGAATAATTGATGGCGTCCCCAGTGAACATGGTTATCGCGCAACAAGCAACTTAATAAGAGATAAAGTGCATAATTACATATTCAATACCACAATAGTTTTTAAGCTATTTGTCCCATGAGCTATATATTGCAAAGGTGAATGATGGAATTTTAAAGGTAGCACTCAAGCAATTTACTTTGGAATGGCGGAGAAATACCATGTAGTAGGTAGGTATGGTGGACACAAATGCCATAGTGTTGTTTGGCTCAGGATTTGGATGCATGAGAAGTATTCCCTCTCGATACAAGGTTTAGGCTAGCAAGGTTGTTTGAAGCAAACACAAGCACGAACTAGTACAGCAAAACTCACATAAAAGACATATTACAAGCATTATAAGACTATACATCGTCTTCCTTGTTGTTCAAACACCTCACTAGAAATTATCTAGACCTTAGAGAGACCAATTATGCAAACCAAATTTTAGCATGCTCTATGTATTTCTTCACTAATAGGTGCAAAGTATATGATGCAAGAGCTTAAACATGAGCACAACAATTGCCAAGTATCACATTACCCAAGACATTATAGCAAATTACTACATGTATCATTTTCCAATTCCAACCATATAACAATTTAACGAAGAAGAAACTTCGCCATGAATACTAAAAGCTAAGAACACATGTGTTCATACGAACCAGCGGAGCGTGTCTCTCTCCCATACAAGCATGATGTAATCCAATTTATTCAAACATAAACAAAAATAAAAGCATACAGACGCTCCAAGTAAAGCACATAAGATGTGACTGAATAAAAATATAGTTTCAAGAGAAGGAACCTGATAATTTGTCGATGAAGAAGGGGATGCCTTGGGCATCCCCAAGCTTAGACGCTTGAGTCTTCTTAATATATGCAGGGGTGAACCACCGGGGCATCCCCAAGCTTAGAGCTTTCACTCTTCTTGATCATAGTATATCATCCTCCTCTCTTGATCCTTGAAAACTTCCTCCACACCAAACTCGAAACAACTCATTAGAGGGTTAGTGCACAATAAAAATTAACATATTCAGAGGTGACACAATCATTCTTAACACTTCTGGACATTGCATAAAAACTCTTTGGACATTAATGGATCAAATAAATTCATCCAACATAGCAAAAGAGGCAATGCGAAATAAAAGACAGAATCTGTCAAAACAGAACAGTTCGTATTGACGAATTTTAAAATGGCACCAGACTTGCTCAAATGAAAATGCCCAAATTGAATGAAAGTTGCGTACATATCTGAGGATCATGCAATTGGCTTAATTTTCTGAGCTACCTACAGGGAGGTGGACCCAGATTCGTGACAGCAAAGAAATGCAGGCTGTGATAATCCAAATCTAGTACTTACTTTTCTATCAACGGCTTAACTTGGCACAACAAAACACAAAACTAAGATAAGGAGAGGTTGCTACAGTAGTAAACAACTTCCAAGACACAAATATAAAACAAAGTACTGTAGCAAAATAACACATGGGTTATCTCCCAAGAAGTTCTTTCTTTATAGCCATTAAGATGGGCTCAGCAGTTTTAATGATGCACTCGCAAGAAATAGTAGTTGAAGCAAAAGAGAGCATCAAGAGGCAAATTCAAAACACATTTAAGTCTAACATGCTTTCTATGCATAGGAATCTTGTAAATAAACAAGTTCATGAAGAGCAAAGTAACAAGCATAGGAAGATGAAACAAGTATAGCTTCAAAAATTTCAGCACATAGAGAGGTGTTTTAGTAACATGAAAATTTCTACAACCATATTTTCCTCTCTCATAATAACTTTCAGTAGTGTCATGAGCAAACTCAACAATATAACTATCACATAAAGCATTCTTATCATGAGTCTCATGCATAAAATTATTACTCTCCACATAAGCATAATCAATTTTATTAGTAATAGTGGGAGCAAATTCAACAAAGTAGCTATCATCAAATATAGGAGGCATATTGTAATCATAATCAAATTTATCCTCCATAACAGGTGGCAACAAAAGACTACTATCATTGTAATCATCATATATAGGAGGCAAAGTATCATCAAAGAAAATTTTCTCCTCAATGCTTGGGGGACTAAAAAGATCATGAAAACCAGCTTCCCCAAGCTTAGAACTTTCTATATCATTAGCAACAATGGTGTTCAAAGTGTTCATATTAATATGTTCCATGGGTTTTTTAATTTTCGGATCAAACCATCCATGTCTTAAATCAGGAAATAGAGTAAAAAGCTCATTGTTGTCCATTATGCCTTACTAGTGTAAACAAGAAACAAAAAGATGCAATTGCAGGATCTAAAGGAAATAGCTTTGAGTACTTACGGCGCCGGAAAATAGCTTAGTAGCCGAGGTCCGGAGTGTGAGTACCTTTTACCTTTCCTCCCCGGCAACGGCACCAGAAAATACTTGATGCTGTCCAGGACTGGCGCGGGGTTGACGAGGGAGGAAATCCCTGTGGTGTAGCTTTCTGGTCCCCGGCAACGGCGCCATAAAATAGCTTGATGTCTACGTTCCCCCTCCTTTCCTGTAGACAGTGTTGGGCCTCCAAGAGCAGAGGTTTGTAGAACAGCAGCAAGTTTTCCCTTAAGTGGATCACCCAAGGTTTATCGAACTCAGGGAGGAAGAGGTCAAAGATATCCCTCTCATGCAACCCTGCAACCACAAGGCAAGAAGTCTCTTGTGTCCCCAACACACCTAATAGGTGCACTAGTTCGGCAAAGAGATAGTGAAATACCGGTGGTATAAATAAGTATGAGCAGTAGCAACGGTGCCAGAAAATAGCTTGCTGGCGTGTAGTTGATGGTGGTAGTATTGCAGCAGTAGTAACGCAGTAAAAACAGTAAACAAGCAGTAATAGCAGTATTTAGGAGCAAGGCCTAGGGATTACACTTTCACTAGTGGACACTCTCAACATTGATCACATAACAGAATAGATAAATGCATACTCTACACTTTTGTTGGATGATGAACGCATTGCGTAGGATTACACGAACCCTCAATGCCGGAGTTAACAAGCTCCACAATTATGTTCATATTTTAGTAACCTTATAGTGTAAGATAGATCAAAAGACTAAACCAAGTACTAACATAGCATGCACACTGTCACCTTCATGCATATGTAGGAGGAATAGATCACATCAATATTATCATAGCAATAGTTAACTTCGCAATCTACAAGAGATCATGATCATAGCATAAACCAAGTACTAACACGGTGCACACACTGTCACCTTTACACACGTGCAGGAGGAATAGAACTACTTTAATAACTTTGCTAGAGTAGCACATAGATAAATTGTGATACAAACTCATATGAATCTCAATCATGTAAAGCAGCTCATGAGATTATTGTATTGAGGTACATGGGAGAGAGATGAACCACATAGCTACCGGTACAGCCCCGAGCCTCGATGGAGAACTACTCCCTCCTCATGGGAGCAGCAGCGGTGATGAAGATGGCGGTGGAGATGGCAGCGGTGTCGATGGAGAAGCCTTCCGGGGGCACTTCCCCGCTCCGGCAGGGTGCCGGAACAGAGACTCCTGTCCCCCAGATCTTGGCCTCGCGATGGCGGCGGCTCTGGAAGGTTTCTGTGGTTTTCGTCGAACGTATCAGGGTTTTCGATCCAGGGGCTTTATATAGGCGAAGAGGCGGCGCAGGAGGGTCGAAGGGGCGACGACACCATAGGGCGGCGCGGCCAGGGCCTGGGCCGCACCGGCCTATGGTGCAGGGGCCCGGTGCCCCCTACGGTCCTTCCGGGTGTTACCGGATGCTTACGGTGAAAATAGGAACTTGGGCGTTGATTTCGTCTGATTCCGAGAATATTTCGTTACTAGGATTTCTGAAACCAAAAACAGCAGAAAACAGGAACTGGCACTTCGGCATCTTGTTAATAGGTTAGTTCCAGAAAATGCACGAATATGACATAAAGTGTGCATAAAACATGTAGATAACATCAATAATGTGGAATGGAACATAAGAAATTATCGATACGTCAGAGACGTATCAGCGACCCGCAGGATTGCTGCAGCCACTGCAGATTCTAGAATGGAAGTGGGACTCGGTAGGAATGGACTTTATCACTGGTTTTCCCAAATCCAGCAAAGGAAATGATTCAATCTGGGTAGCTGTCGATAGATTAACCAAGGTAGCCCATTTCATCCCCGTCAAGACCACATACCAAGGCCCAAAGTTAGCTGAGTTATACATCTCCAGAATAGTCGCCCTGCACGGAACCCCAAAGTCAATTGTGTCAGATAGAGGATCCCAATTCACCTCAAGATTCTGGCAGAAAGTGCATGAAGGACTAGGAACCCGGCTAAATTTTAGCACCGCATACCACCCGTAGACCCATGGACAGACGAAAAGAGTCAACCAGATACTCGAGGACATGTTGAGAGCCTGCGTACTGGAATATGGATCCAAATGGGAAGACTGCCTGCCTTACGCAGAATTCTCATACAACAACAGCTACCAAGCCAGCTTACAGATGGCCCCCTTTGAAGCCCTGTACGGAAGGAAGTGCCGTACCACTCTGAATTGGTCGGAAGTCGGAGAGAGCCAAGTCTTTGGACCAGATGTTCTTCGTGAAGCCGAAGAGAAAGTGCACAAGATCCGCGAATACCTCAAGACGGCACAATCAAGATAGAAGAGCTACGCCGACAAGAGACGCCGAGAGATGACCTTCGAAATAGGAGATTTTGTCTATCCCAAAGTATCCCCCTGAAGGGAATGCAGAGATTCAAGCTGAAAGGAAAGCTTGCACCCCGATATGTCAGACCCTTCAAAGTTCTGAGTCGCTGAGGAGAAGTATCCTATCAACTGGAACTACCGGAAGAAATGTCAGCGGTACACGACGTGTTTCACATCTCATTACTCCGGAAGTGTCTAGAAGTGCCCGAGAAGACCAATGTTTTCAAGAACATCGATCACAGATCGGTGGATATCAACAAGGACTTGACGTATCGCGAAGTGCCTATTCGCATACTGGAAGAAGCTTTCAGAACCACCCGCACCAGGAGTATCAAGTTCCTGAAGATACAATGGAGCAACCATACCGAAGATGAAGCCACTTGGGAACGGGAAGACTATATGAAGAAGGAGTACCCAGATCTCTTTAGTACCTAGTTTTCTTTAAGATCTCGGGACGAGATCTTTTGTAAGGGGGAAGGGTTTGTAACATCCCAAATTTCAAATCAATAAAGAAGAAGAAGTTCAACTACTCAAATTTTAGAACCAACAAAAACTTTGAATTGCATATAGTACCATGCATAGGATCTGTGCATTTTGTGTGAGATTGCAATGAGGATTACTTGTGTGCTTATGTACTACACCCTAAAACCCTAAATTGATCATGAGAAGATCACAAATCAAATCAAAGAAAAAGAAAGGAAATAAAATGGAGAAATCCCAAAACCCTCACATATGGTTTATGCCATTTTTACAAATCTTTAACCTAGACCATTTTGGCTTGCACCATTAGTTGTATCATGTTACTAAACACTTATTACCACTTTTGGAAGCAAAGACATTCAAATCAAATTAAATTTGAACTCAATTTGTGATCACATGCACTAATGGTCAAATCTGCCATTTTTAGTCTGATCACTACTTTGAGCATCTGTATTTAGAGATTTTCAAACCAAACAATTCCAACTCTTTGCACCTCATCCACGTACACATCAAGGTGAACAACTTTGGTAAAGACAACCATTGCAAATTCATCTTAGATCAAAAACTATGCTCAAGCAAAGTTGGGACTTTTTAACAATTTCAACATCACATCCACTATGAAATTTTGCATTTCTTTTTATTTTGAAATGCTACCACCACCATTGTGTGTCTCTGGTCATTTGAAGCAAGTCCAATCCGTCCCTCTCACAATTTTCAAATTAAATGGCATAAGGAAAATTTGACAAAAACTTGGAATTCAAATCTAACCCAAATCCCCAAATCACTATTCTCAATAGTGTTGGCCAAACCCTACTCACCCATGGTCTCCTACATGTCCCCTGGTCCCCTCTCAATCTCACCATGGCATAGCAACCCTAGAGCTGAGCCCAACATGGCCAAGCCATGGCAATGCCGGCCATGCTCACCATGCATGCACCCTCCCCTCTCTTCTCTCTTCTCCATCCCTGGCCACCATGCCAAATGGCGCCACCTCACTCTACTGCACTCACCAGCCCTAGCCCTGGTCGAAGAAATGCCCTGCAGGAGCTAGACACGCACGCGCCCATGGCGCCCAGACCATGCCGACGACGTCGTGGGCACGCCCACGGGCACGCACGGCACACACGTCGCCTCGACGTTCTGCGCCACCCTAAGCCCCCCTCTCTCTTCCTCGAGCATCCTCGTGACACCGCGACACTGCCAGACACGCTCACGACACAGACCCGCGCCCGCCGCCGCCGGAGAAGACGACCACATCGCGCCATTGCCGCGCAGTACACCACCTGCCCCCGACCGCGTTAGGCACCACCTAGCCTAGCCAGCGCTGCCCAGAGGACCGCCTGGACATGCTGAACAGGACGCCGCCCTCACCTAGCTCGCTAGCTCGCCGGAGAGCCCGCGCCGTGGTCGACCTTGCCGCAGCACCACGGCACCCTCCCTCGCCTATAAAAGGAGACCCCTCCGCGTCGAATTCTTCACACCGCCGCACTCACCTCTCCTCCCTCGACCTCCTAGCCACCTCGCCGCTCGGCATTACCCCGTAGCGCCGCCCAATTGCAACACCACTGCCCGTGACCGCCGCAGAAGCTCGCCGTCGATTGGAGCTGCCCCAGGATGCGCCGCCGGTACCAGGAGCTTCGTCGTCGTCGACATCGTCCTCGAGCATACTGCCAACCCTCGCTGGAGCCACGGTGAGCTCGCCGGACCACCTACCTCGCCGCGCCAGTAGCTAGTCTCGCTGGAGACGACAACGAACGAGAGTCGTTCGATCGTGTTCTAATCCTACGCCTCACACGCCCCCGTACCGCTTCGCGTTTGATCAGAGGCTGACGGGTGGAGCCCACCCGTCAGGAAGCCCGCGCGTCGTGGATGCGTGGTGGGCTGGCCTTTGCGCCGTTTAAACGAAATAGGCCCAGTTAGCTTTCCCGCCAAGCCCACGAATTCAAATTCGTATTTCCAGTTTGATTTAAATTCCATTTCTGGCCCTGTTTTCAAAATTGAATAGAATTAGTTTGGCTCAGCTAAATTTGGTGAATTTCATATCATTGGAAATCTAGTAAAAATATATACCCAACTACACTAGTCTCAGCATGAGATTCCTTGTAGAATTAATGTGACAAAAATAACAAGTCAGGGACTTTTGCAACTTCAAACAATTATTAAAAATCAACCAAAAATGCTATTGAGTTGATTTCAACTCTAATATATCACATTTCACATACTCTAATTGATTATGTAAAAATATAGCATGGTTACTTTGTGTGATTATGGCCTATATGACTATTATTAAAAATCAACCAAAAATAAAGGACTATATGACTATTCTAGTCAAATGATATTGTCCCAAAACTATTATTTAAATCTTGTGAGGGGTTTACTCTCATTTAAATCTTGTCCCAAGTCATTCCATATGAAGTTGTGACCTTGGTGTAATTACTCTCACATTGAATTACTTGGTGATGTTAAATCATAAGTGGTATTGTTAAATGGTATGAGGTATTCTACCTTATTTAAATCATTTCCCAAATGAGGATTATGAATGGTTGACCTTGGTCACCATGAGTTCATACATTACTCACTTGAGGAAATTAAATCTTAACAAGATTCAATGAGGGGAAATTATTTCCTCAAAGAACTAAATGGAAACTCTAATCTACTTATGTAATAAGAGGAAAAAAAATTCTTAAAGAAAGAAAACCAAATTCAACTAATATGTTATGTGTGTCATGATATTAGAATAGTTTGTGTGAAGCCATGGTGTGCTTAGTGTAGCTCTTCAACCTTGTTTGGTGATCGTTATCTCGTATCAGTTTTTAGACGCTAGTACCGGAGACTATCAAGAGGAGGAGGGCTTCTACCAAGAAGAGGAAGAAGAGAACTGTGATCACTACCCCAATCAAGGCAAGCTAATATTCTTGCAAGTGCAAAGCCCTATTGGAGCAAGGCACCATTACTCTTACCTTACTTACAATGATCCCATCCCAAGTTTTTACCTAACAAGTTTTTACTTTGTTTATTAAGAAGTTATTTTTATAGTTAACTTTGGTCTAAGTTTAGAGTGTTATAAGAGTAGTAAAGTTAGCCTCAAAGAAGGATAAGCAAGATAGCACCCCTCATGATTAGAGCTAGTGCTAACAACTAAAATTGACTACTCTAGATGGGAACTTGTGATTTGAAATGAATTTGAAAACTTTAGAATGATGAGTCATTCTATTGAAAGGTCTTTGAAGGTGAATATGACTTGAATGATATGGTGGATTTTGATTAAAAATGATATTGGTTTGGATGCGATACCTTTCCAATTTTTGAGTACCCCCACAATACCTGATTATGGGTAGGGCGTAACTGGAAGTTTATACATCTTAGTATGGGTTCCCTCTGAACAAGCATCATAGGGGTTATGCCGAGGCTGCCTCCGTAGAATGAGAAATGATGTGAAATGAGGTGAATGTACGGCCCAAGCCCTGTGCAGTTTCCAGGCTGATGGTTTGTCTTCACTAGGAGGCCAAGCTCATGGGGAGAGGTACCTATACTAGGGTATGTAAGTGAAAGGTTATGGTTGATGATCCGCGTACTGAGTTACGATGATTCGGGGTTATTCCTGACGGATGTAATCAAATGTTGTGGCACAAGTGTGCAACCTCTGCAGAGTGTAAACCTATTCGAATAGCCGTGTCCACGGTTACGGACGGTTGGAAAGGCCATACTGTTTCCGGTGTTAGATAATTCTTGAAAATGTTGATGAAGTGAATGGTGACTTGACTTGAATCACAACTGAGTTGTGGGAATGACACTAATGTTCCCACTTGAGTTAGTTAGCACATGAAGAGTCTTTTATCAAATACTTGTGAACTAAAACTGGCTTTATGCAAAATAAACTAGAGCTTAGCACCCGCTTACTAGAATTGATAGCACTTATACTAGTATTAGTTTGCGAGTACTTAAAGTACTCACGGTTATGTCCCTGGCTATTCAAATGGCCAGACTATGAAGAGAAGCAGAACTACCAAGGTGACGACCAGCAGGACGCCTACGACAACTAGGAATCTTCTGACGTCAAGCGTTGGCCTGTGGACTAGATAGTCCCTTTTATTACGCTTCCGCTATGAATTGTGTTCGTTGATCATTAGATCAACTATTTGTGTAATATTGGATCATGTGATCTGAGTTTGTAAGACAAGTATGGGTTGTAATGAATGATGACTTATGATATCGACTGTTATGTCTCGCAACAACAATATTCCTGGGATTGCGATGTATGGCATAATAGGCATCTGGACTTAAAAATCCGGGTGTTGACACGAGCCTGGCGGGAGAGAGGAGGGAGCGGAGGAGGAACTGGATGAAGACCACTTTCATCACGATGATGCTCGTAGTGACTCTCGTCTATTTGTAACTAGAGATGATGAACTTTGTATGAAGTAAAATTTGTGTAAAAATTTGACACTTGGCGCTATATGTATCTCGGGTTGTAAGTGATGTGATGATATAGTAATGTGTATGTATATTTGCTATTTATATTATACCTATATAATTTTTGTATAAACCCTATATAAAACATGTATTTATACAGCGGGCAGTACAAAAATCGTATATACTTGTAACTAATTATGTGGCGCACCTATAAGAAATTCTGTGGCGCACCTATTTCTGTGACGCATCACATACTCATGCGCCACTAAACATAGTTTCTGTGGTGCATGGGCTGGTGCGCCATAGAATTACCATTTTGGTGACGTGAATTCTGTGGCGCACTACTCATGCGCCACAGAATACCATTTTTGGTGCGCCTTTGAAGAGCCTTTCCCTACTAGTGATAGAGGTACCTCTGTTAAGCATTATAAGATCCCATCAAAATTTGAGCCCAACTTTGAATGTGAATTTAACATATAAAATACAAACTACATGTTACATACATTATACCATTGTATTCATATTTTAAAGAAGTTTCCTACGGTATGATTGTTGTGCAAATAAATTATATTTTGTCAATTAATTTTATAAGCAAAGTGAGGCTTGAATTTTGAGGGGGGCATAGAATCTCTAAGACAAATCACAATGTGAAATATCATACACTAGTATCTTGGATATGATACTATTTTATGATACCACCTCTATAATGCATAGTATCACAAGGTAGTATCATAGTTCCAACATATTTAATATTTTAGAGAATCTCAATGCCAATTTGCGTACATGATGTAGTTGCCATCAAGTTTTCTAGCTCTACTTGCTATGATACCATATTTATCTATGATACCACTCTCATATCTCTTATTAATTGTTGTCCCGTATCAGATTTTTGCCAACATGACATGCATCATACTACCTATATACTCCTATTGTGGATAGTCTAATGGAGGTATTCTCATTTTATCTTGGAAAATGTGATGTTATGGATTACCACAAGCATCTTTCTTTATTTAATGCTATGTCATGTAATCAAAATGTCTAGTTATCGTTGCATGTAACTACCTAAGTTGGAGGAAGAACAATAGTATACCGGCAACCGCCTATAACAGCTTGCCACGTTATTTATAGTCAAATTATAGCTAGAGTGTACAATAGTGGACTATAAAAGTAGAGTAGTTTTACAATATACTACCATCTTTTACTCTTACAAAGTGCCTAGAAGCACATGCTAGAGCTGACTCTTGCATGAGACTCTCCCCTTCTCTCTCATAATCTCTCTTCTTGAACTGAGTAAGAATATAATATTTTATTTCTTATAGCTAGCTGACTGAATTTTATTGTACTTGCTCTTAGAAGAAATGATATGGAACCTTCAAATTTCCCTCCTTGCGCTTTCATCATTAGTAGCGATAATTATGAACATTAGTAGTGGGCACTAAAGGGATTTGTTTTTGTTTTTTGCATTGAACTTTCATCATTATTCTGTTATCCTTATCTGGCGTTAGCTTCTTTTATTATTATTTTCTTTTTTTGCATATGCATATTATACTGTTAAACCATCTTAACTCAACTTTAGGGGCATGTTTGATGTGCTCGTCAAATAACCTGATTTTGGGTTGCTGGACGTAGCGATAATATGTTCTGTCACCCGTTGCCTCTCATGGATCTACAATCCGAAAAGACCGAAGTTAGCAGGTACTGTCTTCGGTCCGATTTAATCAACAAAAAGGGGTGGCGAACCAGTCAAGGTGCCGACGGTCACCATGCCGTCGAAACAGCCCTGTGCCGACGGCCGCCGTTGGCACAATATGACCTCGGTGTAGGTCAATTTTTCGTGGGCAAAGAACTAATGACCGATTGGCAATTCTGGATAGAAATTTTAAGAAAAACATTTGTTTTATTTTTTTTATTTTTTTGAATTTCTCACGTGAATCATTTAAACCTCAACTGAACTTAATCCTAGTTGTCAAACTTTCTAATTTGGTCACCCATCCTCTAACCCTAGCACGCTTAACATCTTCGTTCCTTCTGGTTGAGTTTTCATGAAAGAAATGAAACATTATTGATAATACTACCATATCAATCATATTAACTTCTTAAATCGTGGTATCACAACTCTTTATTATTTTGAGTTTTAAACAATTATTTAAATAACATCAATCGTTAAGTAATAATAATCTTTATGCAAGATGGAACTATTAATTTAGTTTTTTTACACAAAAAATCCTGAATTTCCGGCGAAAACTTAAATCATCCTGCTTTCATATCTCTATTTGGAATTTTGAGAATCTAAAAAATAGCAACCGGGTAAAAGATAATGCTATTTTACGGAGAAATAAAAAAAAGAATTGCAAAAAAAATCAAAATTCATATTTTATAATTTTTCTTAAAACTAGATGACATAACACATGGCTATCTCAGAGGACTTTTTGAATTTTCTATCATTTTAATTTATTTTTTCCAAAACTGAGAAGGCGTTATCGATCCACCGGGGGTGTGCGGAGGAAAAAAAACTTCTTGTGTCGATGGCAAAGCCGTTAACACAGAGCCTACCCCCTAACACCGTTTTGCTCGCCGTCACGGCGGAGGACCTGTGCCGATGGCCAGCTCATGCTTGTGCCAACGACCTTTTTCTATGTCGACGGTGGCCGTCGGCACAAGATTTTCTGTGCCGACGATCTTCTTCGCGGCGTAACCTGTTCGGAACCTGTGCCGACGGCCCTGATAAAAAACCGTCGGCACCTTGGCGTTTTCCTGTAGTGCATGCTTTGTACATGATGACCGACGCAGATTAAATATGAACAGAGGCAGTACAATGCATTCACTCGTTCGATATGCGTACGGGGTATATGTCTGCTGACTGTTTCTAGCGGCGTGTAGATGCGATATGCAGGCTGGGAATTGTGGATTGGATGCGTGCATGCCTTCGTGTACATGGTTTTGGATATGCGATGGGCAGCTTATGTCATATGCATTGACCAGGAATCCATGGAGTTTCTTATATAACCAGATAAGAATACGTACGTATACGTACCAACAAGCTATATAGCAGAGACGTAACTCTGGTAGGAGTATACATATTCGTGCATACATGGACTACTAGGCACGTGCATGTCACTACGGGAGAAACTCCATGTGCCGACGGCCAGCCCATGTGCCGACGGCCAAATGTCGGGGCCGTCGGCACAGCGGCCCTCGTCGACCGGCGACGGAGCTGACCGTCGGCACAGCACGGCCGTCGGCACAACGCACGGTACACCGACGGCCACCCTCGGCGCAACCGCGGCCGTCGGCACAGCTAGGTGGAGCCCGAAGGTCACCGTCGGCACATCTGGAACCGTCGGTACACGATCTGACAGGAGGGCCGAGCCGTTAACCTGTCACGGCGCCGTACGCCTTTGTGCCGACGGTAGCCCACGGCGCAACGGCGGCCGTCGGCACAGGGTCCCCCTTGTGCTGTGCCGACGGTGACCCACGGCACAACGGCGGCCGTCGGCACAGCCAATTATGCACATTTTTTGGTTTTTCCTGTTTTTTTTTGCATCAAAGAGATAATTATTACCCATATAATTATTAATCCATATCATTTTTTTTTATTTATTTCTCACTGCTATTTTGGCGAACCCCTTTGCGAGAAACCTATATATATGTATAAGGGCGGTATAGAACCCCTTCGCCAGAAATCGAACCTCGGAGGGGGTGAATGGCCCACACACGATACAAAATACTTAAGACCCACACACGATACAAAATATTTAAATAACTAGACTCACACACATACCAAAGCGCTTACAGAACTAGACCCACACACGAACCGAAACAGTTAAAGAACTACACCCACACAGAGGAAGCAAAACACTTAAAGAAACTACACCCACACACATGAACCAAAACACTTAAAGAACTAGACCCACACACAAACCAAAGCTTTTAAAGAACACTGGGTCGACACATGACCCGCTAGACACACGGACTCGACACACACATATTAATCAGAGAAGTCGAAATCTTCATCCTCGCTGGGGGTGTCCTCTGAAGCGGTGGTTGTGAGGTTCCACAACCACCGTTCATCATTCTCCCCCCATGTCGACGCCTCTCCTTTGGCGTACTCTGCTTCAACCTCGGCCTTCCTCTGCCGCTTTCCCGCCCTCCTCTCTCTCCTGTACGTCTGCTTCTCCTTCCAGAATGCGCGCGTTGCCTCGACGTCTCCGGGATGGTCTCTGCGCCACTGTGCCATGAACTGCTCGTCCGCCTCGGTGGTATCAATCCGCCGCTGGCCAGCCCTGTACCGCCGCGCTTCACCCTGTGAGCGAAGTAGTGGCTCAGTAGAGAGACTCTGAGCTTCCGTCAGAGACCTGACCTCCGGGAAGTTCATTTCGTGGCGCGGCCGGCCAAACCTCCAAGCCGCAACGTCGTATGCGCGGGCAGCAGCCTCCTTCGTGTAGAAGGTGCCGAGCCACACACGCGTACCACCGGCGGTGATTTCAGCCGCGAAATGTCCCGCAGGCCGCAGGCGAACGCCGATGAAGCCCGTGTTGCTACGGCGACGAGGAGCCATCTCAGCGGCAGCTCAGCTCAGAGGATTTTGTGGTTCTATTGGATGAGAGAAGTGATGAAGGGAGAAATGTTGCTGGTGCTGTTAGTGGAGAAGCCATGGCTATATATAGGCCGACGAGGGGCTGAAACGGCGGGAAAACATGGCGGGAGAGAATGGGCGGGAAAGGGTGGGCGGGAAAAAAGGGCGGGAGAGAAGCAGCGGGAAAGGGTGGGCGGGAAAAAAGGGCGGGAGAGAAGGAGCGGGAAAGGGTGGGCGGGAAAAAAGGGCGGGAGAGAAGCGGGAAAAGGGTGGGCGGGAAAAAAAGGGCAGGAGAGATTCTGCATGTATAGGGGGGAACTCCCTCGGAGGTGAACCGTAGAGAACCTTGGGATCATATGGGATGATACTTGTTTCCACATGTACCTATGACCTAAGCAAGCTCAAACGTAGGCATACGCCCACCGGGGGACCCCCGATGGGATGCAGTCAAAGGGGTAGACGGCGCGGTCAACAGAACTAGGGTTTCGTCAGAAATCGAGCATCGGACCTAGGGAATGGCCCCAAAAGTTGTGTGTGTCCACATGGCATGCACAAAAGTGATTTGAGATGGTTCTATATCCAATGCTACCCCCTCCGGGTGTGCCCGGCTTCTCGGACATGGGGTTCCTACACTTAGGCAGATTCTGCATGTATAGGGGGGAACTCCCTCGGAGGTGAACCGGAGAGAACCTTGGGATCATATGGGTATGATCCTTGTTTCCACATGTACCTATGACCTAACCAAGCTCAAACGTAGGCATACTCCCACCGGGGGAACCCCGATGGGATGCAGTCAAAGGGGTAGACGGCGCGGTCAACAGAACTAGGGTTTCGTCAGAAATCGAGCATCGGACCTAGGGAATGGCCCCAAAAGTTGTGTGTGTCCACATGGCATGCACAAAAGTGATTTGAGATGGTTCTATATCTAATGCTACCCCCTCCGGGTGTGCCCGGCTTCTCGGACATGGGGTTCCTACACTTAGGCAGATTCTGCATGTATAGGGGGAACTCCCTCGGAGGTGAACCGGAGAGAACCTTGGGATCATATGGGATGGTACTTGTTTCCACATGTACCTATGACCTAAGCAAGCTCAAACGTAGGCATACGCCCACCGGGGGACCCCCGATGGGATGCAGTCAAAGGGTTAGACGGCGCGGTCAACAGAACTAGGGTTTCGTCAGAAATCGAGCATCGGACCTAGGGAATGGCCCCAAAATTTGTGTGTGTCCACATGGCATGCACAAAAGTGATTTGTCGGGGCCGTCGGCACAGCGGCCCTCGTCGACCGGCGACGGAGCTGACCGTCGGCACAGCACGGCCGTCGGCACAACGCACGGTACACCGACGGCCACCCTCGGCGCAACCGCGGCCGTCGGCACAGCTAGGTGGAGCCCGAAGGTCACCGTCGGCACATCTGGAACCGTCGGTACACGATCTGACAGGAGGGCCGAGCCGTTAACCTGTCACGGCGCCGTCTGCACTGTGCCGACGGTAGCCCACGGCGCAACGGCCGTCGGCCTGACAAGAATCGGCTGCTTGGGTCCCCCTTGTCTTTGTGCCGACGGTGACCCACGGCACAACGGCGGCCGTCGGCACAGCCAATTATGCACATTTTTTGGTTTTTCCTGTTTTTTTTTGCATCAAAGAGATAATTATTACCCATATAATTATTAATCCATATCATTTTTTTTTATTTATTTCTCACTGCTATTTTGGCGAACCCCTTTGCGAGAAACCTATATATATGTATAAGGGCGGTATAGAACCCCTTCGCCAGAAATCGAACCTCGGAGGGGGTGAATGGCCCACACACGATACAAAATACTTAAGACCCACACACGATACAAAATATTTAAATAACTAGACTCACACACATACCAAAGCGCTTACAGAACTAGACCCACACACGAACCGAAACAGTTAAAGAACTACACCCACACAGAGGAAGCAAAACACTTAAAGAAACTACACCCACACACATGAACCAAAACACTTAAAGAACTAGACCCACACACAAACCAAAGCTTTTAAAGAACACTGGGTCGACACATGACCCGCTAGACACACGGACTCGACACACACATATTAATCAGAGAAGTCGAAATCTTCATCCTCGCTGGGGGTGTCCTCTGAAGCGGTGGTTGTGAGGTTCCACAACCACCGTTCATCATTCTCCCCCCATGTCGACGCCTCTCCTTTGGCGTACTCTGCTTCAACCTCGGCCTTCCTCTGCCGCTTTCCCGCCCTCCTCTCTCTCCTGTACGTCTGCTTCTCCTTCCAGAATGCGCGCGTTGCCTCGACGTCTCCGGGATGGTCTCTGCGCCACTGTGCCATGAACTGCTCGTCCGCCTCGGTGGTATCAATCCGCCGCTGGCCAGCCCTGTACCGCCGCGCTTCACCCTGTGGCGAAGTAGTGGCTCGGTAGAGAGACTACGAGCTTCCGTCAGAGACCTGACCTCCGGGAAGTTCATTTCGTGGCGCGGCCGGCCAAACCTCCAAGCCGCAACGTCGTATGCGCGGGCAGCAGCCTCCTTCGTGTAGAAGGTGCCGAGCCACACACGCGTACCACCGGCGGTGATTTCAGCCGCGAAATGTCCCGCAGGCCGCAGGCGAACGCCGATGAAGCCCGTGTTGCTACGGCGACGAGGAGCCATCTCAGCGGCAGCTCAGCTCAGAGGATTTTGTGGTTCTATTGGATGAGAGAAGTGATGAAGGGAGAAATGTTGCTGGTGCTGTTAGTGGAGAAGCCATGGCTATATATAGGCCGACGAGGGGCTGAAACGGCGGGAAAACATGGCGGGAGAGAGAATGGGCGGGAAAGGGTGGGCGGGAAAAAAGGGCGGGAGAGAAGCAGCGGGAAAGGGTGGGCGGGAAAAAAGGGCGGGAGAGAAGGAGCGGGAAAGGGTGGGCGGGAAAAAAGGGCGGGAGAGAAGCAGCGGGAAAAGGGTGGGCGGGGAAAAAAAGGGCAGGAGAGATTCTGCATGTATAGGGGGGAACTCCCTCGGAGGTGAACCGTAGAGAACCTTGGGATCATATGGGATGATACTTGTTTCCACATGTACCTATGACCTAAGCAAGCTCAAACGTAGGCATACGCCCACCGGGGGACCCCCGATGGGATGCAGTCAAAGGGGTAGACGGCGCGGTCAACAGAACTAGGGTTTCGTCAGAAATCGAGCATCGGACCTAGGGAATGGCCCCAAAAGTTGTGTGTGTCCACATGGCATGCACAAAAGTGATTTGAGATGGTTCTATATCCAATGCTACCCCCTCCGGGTGTGCCCGGCTTCTCGGACATGGGGTTCCTACACTTAGGCAGATTCTGCATGTATAGGGGGGAACTCCCTCGGAGGTGAACCGGAGAGAACCTTGGGATCATATGGGTATGATCCTTGTTTCCACATGTACCTATGACCTAACCAAGCTCAAACGTAGGCATACTCCCACCGGGGGAACCCCGATGGGATGCAGTCAAAGGGGTAGACGGCGCGGTCAACAGAACTAGGGTTTCGTCAGAAATCGAGCATCGGACCTAGGGAATGGCCCCAAAAGTTGTGTGTGTCCACATGGCATGCACAAAAGTGATTTGAGATGGTTCTATATCCAATGCTACCCCTCCGGGTGTGCCCGGCTTCTCGGACATGGGGTTCCTACACTTAGGCAGATTCTGCATGTATAGGGGGGAACTCCCTCGGAGGTGAACCGGAGAGAACCTTGGGATCATATGGGATGGTACTTGTTTCCACATGTACCTATGACCTAAGCAAGCTCAAACGTAGGCATACGCCCACCGGGGGACCCCCGATGGGATGCAGTCAAAGGGGTAGACGGCGCGGTCAACAGAACTAGGGTTTCGTCAGAAATCGAGCATCGGACCTAGGGAATGGCCCCAAAATTTGTGTGTGTCCACATGGCATGCACAAAAGTGATTTGAGATGGTTCTATATCCAATGCTACCCCCTCCGGGTGTGCCCGGCTTCTCGGACATGGGGATCCTACACTTAGGCAGATTCTGCATGTATAGGGGGGAACTCCCTCGGAGGTGAACCGTAGAGAACCTTGGGATCATATGGGATGATACTTGTTTCCACATGTACCTATGACCTAAGCAAGCTCAAACGTAGGCATACGCCCACCGGGGGACCCCCGATGGGATGCAGTCAAAGGGGTAGACGGCGCGGTCAACAGAACTAGGGTTTCGTCAGAAATCGAGCATCGGACCTAGGGAATGGCCCCAAAAGTTGTGTGTGTCCACATGGCATGCACAAAAGTGATTTGAGATGGTTCTATATCCAATGCTACCCCCTCCGGGTGTGCCCGGCTTCTCGGACATGGGGTTCCTACACTTAGGCAGATTCTGCATGTATAGGGGGGAACTCCCTCGGAGGTGAACCGGAGAGAACCTTGGGATCATATGGGATGGTACTTGTTTCCACATGTACCTATGACCTAACCAAGCTCAAACGTAGGCATACGCCCACCGGGGGACCCCCGATGGGATGCAGTCAAAGGGGTAGACGGCGCGGTCAACAGAACTAGGGTTTCGTCAGAAATCGAGCATCGGACCTAGGGAATGGCCCCAAAATTTGTGTGTGTCCACATGGCATGCACAAAAGTGATTTGAGATGGTTTTATATCCAATGCTACCCCCTCCGGGTGTGCCCGGCTTCTCGGACATGGGGTTCCTACACTTAGGCAGATTCTGCATGTATAGGGGGAACTCCCTCGGAGGTGAACCGGAGAGAACCTTGGGATCATAGGGGATGGTACTTGTTTCAACATGTACCTATGACCTAACCAAGCTCAAACGTAGGCATACGCCCAGGGGAACCCCGATGGGATGCGATCAAAGGGGTAGACGGCGCGGTCCATGAGCTAGGGTTTCGTCGAAATCGAGCATCGGACCTAGGGAATGGCCCCAAAAGTTGTGTGTGTCCACATGGCATGCACAAAAGTGATTTGAGATGGTTCTATATCCAATGCTACCCCTCACGGGTGTGCCGGCTTCTCGGACATGGGGTTCCTACACTTAGGCGGTCTGCATGTATAGGGGGAACTCCCTCGGAGGTGAACCGGAGAGAACCTTGGGATCATATGGGATGGTACTTGTTTCCACATGTACCTATGACCTAAGCAAGCTCAAACGTAGGCATACGCCCAGGGGACCCCGATGGGATGCGATCAAAGGGGTAGACGGCGCGGTCAACGGAACTAGGGTTTCGTCGAAATCGAGCATCGGACCTAGGGAATGGCCCCAAAAGTTGTGTGTGTCCACATGGCATGCACAAAAGTGATTTGAGATGGTTCTATATCCAATGCTACCCCCTCCGGGTGTGCCCGGCTTCTCGGACATGGGGTTCCTACACTTAGGCAGATTCTGCATGTATAGGGGGGAACTCCCTCGGAGGTGAACCGGAGAGAACCTTGGGATCATATGGGATGGTACTTGTTTCCACATGTACCTATGACCTAACCAAGCTCAAACGTAGGCATACGCCCACCGGGGGACACCGATGGGATGCGATCAAAGGGTAGACGAGGCGCGGTCAACGGAACTAGGGTTTCGTCGAAATCGAGCATCGGACCTAGGGAATGGCCCCAAAATTTGTGTGTGTCCACATGGCATGCACAAAAGTGATTTGAGATGGTTTTATATCCAATGCTACCCCCTCCGGGTGTGCCGGCTTCTCGGACATGGGGTTCCTACACTTAGGCGGATCTGCATGTATAGGGGGAACTCCCTCGGAGGTGAACCGGAGAGAACCTTGGGATCATAGGGGATGGTACTTGTTTCCACATGTACCTATGACCTAACCAAGCTCAAACGTAGGCATACGCCCACCGGGGAACCCCGATGGGATGCGATCAAAGGGGTAGGCAGGCGCGGTCAACAGAACTAGGGTTTCGTCGAGAAATCGAGCATCGGACCTAGGGAATGGCCCCAAAAGTTGTGTGTGTCCACATGGCATGCACAAAAGTGATTTGAGATGGTTCTATATCCAATGCTACCCCCTCCGGGTGTGCCGGCTTCTCGGACATGGGGTTCCTACACTTAGGCGGTCTCGCATGTATAGGGGGGAACTCCCTCGGAGGTGAACCGGAGAGAACCTTGGGATCATAGGGGATGGTACTTGTTTCCACATGTACCTATGACCTAACCAAGCTCAAACGCAGGCATACGCCCACCGGGGGAACCCCGATGGGATGCAGTCAAAGGGGTAGACGGCGCGGTCAACAGAACTAGGGTTTCGTCAGAAATCGAGCATCGGACCTAGGGAATGGCCCCAAAAGTTGTGTGTGTCCACATGGCATGCACAAAAGTGATTTGAGATGGTTCTATATCCAATGCTACCCCTCCGGGTGTGCCGGCTTCTCGGACATGGGGTTCCTACACTTAGGCGGATCTGCATGTATAGGGGGGAACTCCCTCGGAGGTGAACCGGAGAGAACCTTGGGATCATAGGGGATGGTACTTGTTTCCACATGTACCTATGACCTAACCAAGCTCAAACGTAGGCATACGCCCACCGGGGGAACCCCGATGGGATGCAGTCAAAGGGGTAGACGGCGCGGTCAACAGAACTAGGGTTTCGTCAGAAATCGAGCATCGGACCTAGGGAATGGCCCCAAAAGTTGTGTGTGTCCACATGGCATGCAAAAAGTGATTTGAGATGGTTCTATATCCAATGCTACCCCCTCCGGGTGTGCCCGGCTTCTCGGACATGGGGTTACTACACTTAGGCTGAGTCGGGATGTATAGTGGGGAACTCCCTCGGAGGTGAACCGGAGAGAACCTTGGGATCATAGGGGATGGTACTTGTTTCCACATGTACCTATGACCTAACCAAGCTCAAACGTAGGCATACGCCCACCGGGGGAACCCCGATGGGATGCAGTCAAAGGGGTAGACGGCGCGGTCAACAGAACTAGGGTTTCGTCAGAAATCGAGCATCGGACCTAGGGAATGGCCCCAAAAGTTGTGTGTGTCCACATGGCATGCAAAAAAGTGATTTGAGATGGTTCTATATCCAATGCTACCCCCTCCGGGTGTGCCCGGCTTCTCGGACATGGGGTTCCTACACTTAGGCAGATTCTGCATGTATAGGGGGGAACTCCCTCGGAGGTGAACCGGAGAGAACCTTGGGATCATAGGGGATGGTACTTGTTTCCACATGTACCTATGACCTAACCAAGCTCAAACGTAGGCATACGCCCACCGGGGGAACCCCGATGGGATGCAGTCAAAGGGGTAGACGGCGCGGTCAACAGAACTAGGGTTTCGTCAGAAATCGAGCATCGGACCTAGGGAATGGCCCCAAAATTTGTGTGTGTCCACATGGCATGCACAAAAGTGATTTGAGATGGTTCTATATCCAATGCTACCCCCTCCGGGTGTGCCCGGCTTCTCGGACATGGGGTTCCATAACGGCCAGGTCGACACGGTCGGGGGCCACAAACCAACCAGCTGCCCCCAACCTCACCCGCCCCCGCGCAACCCGCCCCCGCGCCGCCGCCGCCCCCTCACCGGCCGCCTCGCCGCCGCCACCTGCCGCAGCCGCCAGATCCCACTGCCGCCGCCACCACCCCGCCGCCACCTGCCGCCACCACCCCGCCGCCACCTGCTCGCCGCCACCGCTGCTCCGAGCTGCTCCGCCGCTCCCCGTGCCGAGCTACCCCGCCGCCGCCCCCCGGGACGAGCTGCTCCGCCGACGCCGCGGCCCCCGCGCGGCCGAGCTGCTCCGCCGCAGCGGCAACCCCGCCGCCGCAGCCTCCCGCCCCCGGCCGGCAGCCTCCTCGCCCCCGCAGCAGCCGGGCCCGGGCCCGTTCCCAGCCGCCGTGCCGTCCACGCAGCACCCCGCCGCCGCGCCGTCCCCGCAGCACCCCGCAGCACCCCGCCGCCGCCGGCCATATGGTAAGGTACTCTTACCTTTTGTTTATTTTTTTAGCTTTTTAGTATTTGCCTACAAAGCACCGATACGGCGAGACAGATACGGCGATACGGATACGGGGATACGGGATACGGCAATTTCTAGAAACAACAATACGGCGATACGGCGAATGTACATATAAAATTAATGAAATGCTATGCAATGACTTGTGAAGTCAAAGAATAATTGAGGCGGCGGAGGAGAGAATAATCAAGCAAATAGATAGATAGCGCACTGGCTATTAGAGTCACTAGATAGCCGTGTCGATGATGTCCCTGGCGGTGTATCGGTGGTGTATTGGTATTTTCTTTCTTTCTTTTTAAATTCGTAAAAGCCGATACTCCTAGGATACGTGTATCGCCCGTGTATCGGGGTATCGGAGTATCGGCGGAGTATTATACGCGGACACGGCAGACTTTGAAGTATCGGTGCTTCGGAGGTATTTGCAATTAGCTAGGTAATTTGAAATGTTAAGAATTTGAAAGAAACATGTAAAGAATTTGGAAATTGAAATGAAGTAAAATAGAATTTTGTAATGTAAATAGAAATTGAAATGAAGGAATAGAAATGGAAATTGAAATGAAATAAATTAGAATTTTGTAGAAATGCATTTGTTTTATCAATTGATGAATTTGCATTGACAAATTTTGATTATTCTAACAGGTCCCGTAGTGAGCATCCCGCGTGACGATCCCGGATCTTGCGGCGCATCTCTACGGCCGTCGACATCGCCGGTTGTTCGACTACTTCCTCTACAGCCGAGGGTGAGCTGAATTGCCGACTCCCCCTTCGCATTTTTTATGTCATTAGATTTAATTTATCCGTCAAGTCGCGTAACCTAGGTGTCAATTCCCGTCCGCAAGCGTTACGCGGATAAATATGCATTAGTGGTCAGCATATTTTGAACCGTAACGCTTGTGGCATTTACGGGACAGTCGCCGGACCCGTAGTTGGGTACGTTTTCCATGTTCTGCTCGGGTGCGAGACAGGATTTCGTCAGCGCCTCCCTGTTGTTCTCCGGATGCACATCCTCTCGGCTTTTTGCCGAGACGTGTATCGGGAGAGCAGCGGGGAGGTGCTGCCGAAATTCTGTCTCGCACCCGAGCGGCGTGAGAACGTGCCCAACTACGGGTCCGAGGCTGCTAGGAGCCCACCTAGTAGAGATGTAGGTTGATGCACGCGTTTCGCGGTAGAAAAATAAAAATATGATGCATTCAATTTCATGCTACTATTTGTTGTTTGTCACGCAATAAAGCAGGATGGCTGATAATGAGTGGATGTACAGTGGCCGTGTTAGTTCGACTCAAGTGACAGATGAATGGAAATGGAAGACCGATTTGTTAGTGAAGGAGTTAGCTCGTGGTTCGAAGGGGATTGTTTGTCCCCGTTGCCCTTGCAATGTCTGCAGGAGGCGTCATCCTAAGGATATTCTAGAGATGACTAAACACCTTTGGTGGAATGGGTATATGCGTGACTACGACCCGCCGGTCGACTTTTCTCGGCACGAACGTGATAGAGGTGAGGTGATGCGGCAGTGGATCGATGGCAATGAGAACGATGGCATCTTAAACTTGCTAGATGATCTTCGGGATGCGACATGCCAGAGTTACCATGGGACGAAACGCATCGAACCGGAGGAACCGCCTGAACCGGAGGGACCGCCACAACCGGAGGAACTTCGGAGGAGGAACCTGAGCCAACCGCGAGGGCCTTCATTGATATGATGGCCTCAGCTAGGAGGCCTCTATACCCGGGTGCAAAAATGTCTCAACTTGATGGCATCACGCCGGTTGCTAGCCGACAAGTGCATGTTTGAGAGTACTCGAGCATCCTTTGAAAAGACTACGAGCACAGTAGGTAACATGTTGCACGAAGGTCATTGCTTGCCCAAGACCATGTACGAAACGAAGAAAATCTTGAAAGCATTGAAAATGGATTATGTAACATATGATGTCTGTCCAAAACTTTGCCTTTTGTTTTGGAAAGACTATGCGGATGACAAATCTTGTGCCAAGTGTGGTCACTCTAGGTATCATGAGGTAGATGTAGGCAATGGTCGAAGAGGCGGACAATAGTAGACATAAATATTATTAGTTATATCCCATTCATCAAAATAATCCAGCGGCTTTACATGTTCGAGGAGACGCCAAGCGAGATGACATGGCATAAGACCGGGATAAGATTGCAAGACGAGAAGAAACGGGTACCCATGGTACATCCATACGATGGTCAATCATGGAAGCGCTTCGATCAAAAGCACCCAAATGAGGCAAGTGAGGCTCGGAATGTTAGAATTGCGATAGCAACCGATGAATTCAACCCATATGGTATGTCGACTGCCGCGTACAGCTGCTGGCCCGTGTTTGTTATTCCGCTCAATCTCCCTCCCGGAGTCGTAATGCAAAGGAAGAACATATTCTTGTCGATGATCCTTCCAGGGCCTGAATATCCAGGGAAGAAATTGAGTGTCTTAATGCAACCACTTGTGGATGATTTGCACCACTCGTGGCATCACGGTACATTGACATACGACCGAGCATCAAAGAGAAACTTCATCATGAAAGTTTGGTTCCACTATTCGATGCATGACCTACCCGGGTACGCCCTATTCTGTGGGCATAGTACAGCTGGTAAGTTTCCATGCCCAGTGTGCGAGCACGAACTAGAATTCAGGCACCTAAAAGCTGGACACAAATATGTTGCCTTTGACAAACACCGCAAGTTCCTCGATCCAGGGCATCGGTTCAGATCGACAAGAAAAACTTCACGAAAGGCGTAGTTGTGCTTGAACATAAAGAAATACCAAAGTTCAATGGTGCAACTGTTGATGCTGAGCTACGTGCTCTCCAGCCTAGTAAGGAACCCGGCCACCAATTTGAGGGATATGGTAAAACGCACAACTGGACTCACATAGCAGGCATAACAGAGCTCGAGTATTACAAGGACCTTGAACTTCCCCATAATATCGATATGATGCACACCGAAAAGAATTGTGGGGAGGCATTCCTTAACACCTGCTGCAACATACCAGGCAAGTCAAGGGATAATGTTTCAGCTAGAGTCGATATTGAGGAGATATGTGACAGGGTGGCTCTACACATGCAGCCTCCTGAGGGCAATCGAAAAGGTTGGTTAAAGCCGCATGCCAAGTACTGTCTTGATAAGCGCCGACAAGAAGGAGGCATTTACGTGGCTCAAATTTGACGTGTTGTTACATGATGGTTATTGTTCTTATTTGAGTAAGGGAGTCAATCTTGCTACGGGAAAAATAAACGGGCTCAAGAGTCACGACTATCATATATGGATTGAGCGGCTGATGCCGGTGATGCTTCGAGGGTATCTCCCGATCATGTCAGCGAGTGCTTGCGGAGGTGAGCCATTTTTTCCGCACGGTCTGTGCTAAGCAGATATGTACCGAGGTGATTGAGAAGCTGCAGCAGCAAGTGCCGGACATGCTATGCAAGTTAGAGATGATATTCCCCCCAGGCTTCTTCACTCCGATGTTACATCTCATCGTGCATCTCGCCAACGAGGCACTCTTGGGGGGACCGGTGCAGTATCGTTGGCAGTTTTGTATTGAGAGGGAGTTCAAATATATTCGGTACAAATGTGGAAACAAAAATAAGATTGAAGCATGCATAGCTGAGGCAACTCTCCTCCATGAGATGGCAGACGCCACGACAATGTACTATGCCAATGATGTGCCCACTAAGCATAACCCGGTCGCTCGGTACAATTCCGATGAGCCCAACCGTGACCCAAAGCTCTTGCTCTTCAAATATCCCGGTGGCAAGGCCGGTGCCTCAAAAGTGGAGAACATTTCACCAGAAGAGAAGGATTGCATAATGCTTTACGTGCTTATGAACATGGAGGAAGTGGTCGATTTCATGAGGTAAAATGACGAACCAATTACTTTGCAACCAGTAACTTGGTTTTGGTCTAATACGTATTTTCTCCTTTCAGCCAATTCCATGATGAAATGTGGTCAGGAAGAAATGGTCCCACTCCCACGCAGTGGTACACTCTTCTGAAAGAGGGTGCCCCGCCCTTAAATAAAAGCTTCGTGAACTGGTTCCATGAAAAAGTAATTTCTCAAATGTTCCTCTTACTTTGCAATCCGTGACTTGTCTTATTACACGTAACTAATGCACAAAATAATCTGAACTGAACTTGTAGGGAGCTGATCCCAACGTTGAGATGACAGATGAGTTGAGATGCGTTTCCCAGGGTTTTAACCGTAGAGTCCATACGCATGAGAAGTATGATGTAAATGGGTATCGCTTCCATACGGAGTTTCACCAGAAGAACCGGCCTAATGCAAAAACAATAAATACTGGGGTCTACACCCGCGGAGCCGATGATCTTGATTACTATGGAAGGTTACAAAAGGTATACGAGTTGACGTTCAACAACGCAAACATAGAACTCAAGCTCTTTGTGTTCAAATGCCACTGGTTTGACCCACACGGTGGAATGAGAAGCACCCCTTCCATTGGTTTAGTTGAAGTTAGGCCTACAACCACCTACAGCGGATCCGACGTCTATGTTGTGGCTCACCAAACCAAGCAAGTTTATTATTTGTCCTACCCATGTCAGAAATGAGGAACTCATGGGCTGGGAAGTCGTGTTCAGGTATCGCCACATGGTAAGCTACCCATCCCCTCCGAGGACGATTACAACAACATTGACCCGGTAACATATGAGGGAATTTTCTATCAAGAGGAAGAGCAGTTCGGGGCTCTTCAAATAGACATAGGTCTTCAGGATCTCCACAACGATGTACAAATGCGTGGTGAGACCGTGGTGGACCTGAAGGACATAGCTATGCTCACCAAGCGCCATGCGAGCAAAGACAACATTGTCGAGACTCAACCGGAACCCAATGCCGACCATGAATACTCATATGATACTGATTTTGATAGTGAGGCTGAGAACCCAATGCCTAGAGATGAGAGTGGTGATGAATGGTGAGGGTCTTTTATGCTTAGTACCTACATTATCATTATGCTTAATACATACATTTGTCATTATGCTTAGTACCTACATTATCATTATGCTTAATACATACATTTGTCATTATGCTTAGTACCTACATTATCATTATGCTTAATACATACATTTGTCATTATGCTTAATACCTACATTTTTCATTATGCTTAGTACCTATATTTGTCATTATGCTTATTAATTTTCAACATGCTTATTAATTATTTTCTCTTTTTCTTATGCGAGTAATTGCCCAATATGAGCGGACGGAAGGCATCATCGAGCTCCTTGCTTGATCGGATGCATCAGCGGAAGCCGTGGGCCGGGTGCTTCCGGACGGAGTGCAAGACCCATTATTCCCACCCGGCGTTACGAAGACGCGAGACGGAGGACGGGGAGGACGAGGGGGGAGGACGAGGCGGAGGACGAGGGGGAGGACGATTTGGAGGACGAGGGAGGGAGGGGCCGGAGGACGAGGGGGAATGCACAGCTCCTTCTAGTGACATTCCCTCTACGCCGGCTCGGTGGCTTCACGGTCGGCTGGACGAGGAGGAGGACACTAGGGAGGAGGAGGAGGACACTAGGGAGGAGGAGGAGGAGTCTAGGGACGAGGAGGCTTCGACGGAGATGGCTCCGAAGAAGTTGCGGATTCGTGGGGAAGCGCGGGTTCCCGATGAGAGTAAGGAACCTGCTACGGAGGATGAGAAGTGGCTCCTTGTCCCAGGAAAGATAGAGTAAGTAGTAAGGTGATTTCATTTTCGTTATGACACTTAGCATTTTCTAATGTTTGATAATTGTGCAGGAATTTCACATACACGGGGAAGAATGTCCGCGTGCCGGGGAGTCGATTGGAGCTGCTATTAGGAAGTGCGGCCGGGGATGTACACTCCGGTCCTTGGGGGCGAGTCCAAGCTAGCCTACACTTGGGAAGACTATGAGATAGCGCCTTACCCTGGCTTTGCTTCCGCCGCCGACGCCGTGATCAAGAAGTTTTGGGTACGTAATGCATACTCTTTGGGTTTCATTCATATGTAGTTGATAACCCCACCGTGATAACTCATGCCTCTCACACTTTACGTTATGCTTGATTGCAGCGCAATTATAGGGTGGCGGCGAGCATAAGGATAGGGTGGACGTGGTGCTCCGTAACATGTGTCGGAAGTTGACACGGCAGCGGTGGTACAACCGAGAGGATCACGTGCATCGGCCACTTCTATCTTTGAGCAGGGCGTAAGGTACACAAAGCCTGAGATTGTGCGGGGACTCGCCCGGCTATGACGATAGATGACTTCATGTCGGTAAGTAATTGTCAATGCGATTCTATGTACCGCGGCTAACTTGCAACTATATTGTTTGTTCTTCAAATGAGTTTTGATTTTGCAGGTTGTACCACATTGGGCTGATAATAATAAGAGGGCCGCCTTCATGGAGTTGGTCAAGAATTGGGTCGGCGAAAACCCCGATTTCAAGGCCGTGAGCGACCGAAACAAGGCCAACCGTGGTTCTCAGGGAACACACACTTGCGGGGAGCAGCGGCACCGATCGCTATCGGGAGCGTACGGTACATATAAAAATGGAACAAGCTGCATTTTTTTTGATTTTCGATGATATGCATAACATTTGTTTTGTGATGCAGGGGAAGAAGCTCGGGAGGGAACTTGGTGAGATGGAAGCGTGGACGCACATGAAGCTGGTGACGCCCGGTCCGAACGAGCCTCGGCCCGCGCCTGAGATGTACTACGTTACGGCAAGGCCAAAGAGAACAAGGAAAGATCTTTGCGAGGAGTACGCCAAGCTCCATCCGAGAGGTGGAGGACCCTATGACCGAGCCGGTCGACGAGGTGGCGATGATCTTTGGCGGGGTCCGGCCAGCCGCATGGACGTCTGCTGCCTTGCTGGGGGTTTCAAGCCTCAGAGGAACTTCACGCAGATCAAGGCTACCCTCCCCTCCGGCAGCTACGCTACCTCCTCGCGGACTACATGCCGTTCTCGGGTAGAGGTTGATGTAAGTCATCCACACTTTCATCCTCTGTTTTGACTCTTGTTCCTGAATGGCTATGTTGATGAGACGCATTATTTCTGAAATTGTAGACTCAGCTCGAGGAGGCCTATGCAGTAGCTTACGAGGAGTATCTCGAGAAGGTTAAGGAGCATGACCTTGTGAAAGATGCCTATGTCCAGTGGACGAGCAACCAGATGGCGGTAAGTTTCAATCTCTATGGTTGCAAAACATCATAAGTCCCCATGTTTGAATCTGAGCTATCTCTCCCGTTTCTTGCAGAGTTTCACTCGGTTCATGATGACTGGAGTGCGAGAGGAACCACTCCCAGAGCCACCTCATCCGGGGCCGACGCCAGTGTTCCCGTCCAAGGAGGAGTTCTATATCATGTACAAGCGTCAGCGTCAGTTGACCCGGTAAGTTGCTAACTTGGCTAAGTTGCTAACTTGGTGTGACATGGCTAAGTTGCTAACTCCCTCCAACATGTAGGGATTGGGAGAATCCGGGAACGACACTCCTTGTGGTACGCCGATGCACCCCGGTCGCCATTCTCCTGGTGCTTCTGCCGAACCTCGGCATTTTTCTGGTTCCGGTGGCTCTCGTCGTGGTTCTACCTCCCCGAGCACCGTCGAGATACAGCGGCCTCACTTCACCCACTCGGAGCTAGATCGTCTGTAGCTAGATCGTCACTCGGGTGGTGCACCACCATAGTTTCTACATTGTACTAGCACATGATGACACGCTCCATCTTTGTAGTGGATCCGGTGTATGTACCATGGTCTTGTATGCTATATTTGTGCTATTTGTGAGATTTGATGCTATATTTGTGAGATTTGGTGCTATACGGTGATATCTGTGTGCTATATGGTGATATATATGTTACTGCATATTCAATCCTATAATATGTGCATTTTCTGCGATTTTACGAGCAAACGAGGCCAAATTGGCAAAAATCAGAAAAAACTGGGCCTGGCTGTGCCGACGGTGTCACCGTCGGCACAGGCCCATGCTGTGCCAAATGGCAGGGTCTGTGCCGACGGTGACACCGTCGGCATGTAGCCAGGCCGATTCGCGCGATTTTCCAGTTTGAACAGCCACCGTTTTGCCGCCATTCTGGGAAAAAAAAAAAGAAAATTGTGCCGACGGTTACACCGTCGGCACAGCTGGGGACGTTGACGGCGCCGGCGTGACGGCTGGTTGGCTGTGCCGACGATGAGGCGGCCGACGGCCACCGTCCAGCCGTCGGCGTACGGCTGTGCCGACGGTGAAGTTCTGTGCCGACGGTGCACGCGAACCCGGCAGCCCTTCGACGCCCGGCCGACGGAGACGCATGACGGTGACCGTCGGCAGAGACGGTGCCGACGGTGAACGTTGTTGTGCCGACGGTGCGGGGCCGTCGGTGTAGCTGGTCGTCCCCGTAGTGTGTGCATGGCGACGGACGTGGTACTCATCCTCCAATTCAGTTGATGCTTTCGACATCAAGGCCATTACAATCTACCATGTGTACGTAGCCAGCTAGTAACAAAATATAAATATACTCTTACACTTTGCTCGATTTCCTGTCTCTGATCTTTCGGCGTGACGTCGATCCTTATCCAATATTTTCCGGTTGCCTTCTTTTCCTGCCTTCCCATGCCGTGTCTCCCTCGATCATGCAATGCATATCCGTTGTGTCAGTCAGCCGTAATGTCCATAGTCGCTTTTGTTGCTTTAGGATTTGTTTGTGTGTCGGTCTCTCCTTTCGGCAATTGGCACGCATGCCTCCCTTACTTTGTCTTCTTAAATTCCTTCTCCCCCGGTACGAAATCTCGCGCTCAAACAAGATACAGTCAGCAGAGCACTGTGTGCTGTGTGATTCACCACGTGTCAACTTCCAAACCAGTAATCCCCCTCTGGTCTTTGGTCTTGTTTGCCACTGGAGTTGTTGTGGAGATTAGTAGGATAATTTCTACTAAACTATAAATTCCTACTTTTTCGAAAGCATGTTTAGTGCTAGAGTATTGAGCAAGTTTAGTTTTCGCTTATCCTCATTTTTTTCTAAATCTTAGTGTATTTTTCTCAATTCTCAAATCTATACCCCTACCTAATAGATTGGGGATGAATTTTGTGAAAATTGAACGAAGGTAGAGATTTCACCCAACACTATAGAAATTTACCCCCGCAAAAACTCCAGTGCCAAACAAGGCCTCCAGTGGTAGAGCCACGATCAAACCAAATCTCGGGCCAACTTCACATTAGGTGTTGTAAGTAGGCTAAATCATAGACCGAAACAACTACTAGTATTTCTACTCCTCCTTCTGTTCATAAAAAGATGTCTTAGCTTTGTTTAAATATGCTTGTATCTAACGTGTTTCAGTGTGTAGATCCATCTAAATTTAGATAAAGTTGAGACATCCTTTTGTGAATAGAGGAGTAACGGATATGCATTTTGTACTAAGACATATAAGTTCTGATGTCGTGACGACAACGTTCCAGCAAAGATGGCGGTGCTGTTCAGGATAAAAGTCCTCTGACTCTAATCATGTCTCAGTGATGCTTCATCCCACATTGCCGAGGAGAGTCTAAGATTCTTCTTAGAAGCTGGGTTGTATCTTTTTGTTTTATGTCGGCATCACTCCTGGGCATCGTCAACAACAATATCGTCTCCTTCGATAAACTCTTCTTTTGAGTCTTTGCAAGCAACCGTCTTCCTGAATAAGGGTGGTGTGCCCGCTGATATGATTGGAGAGATTGTCAATCTTCGTGTATGCAATGGTCTTCTATCGCAGTGATTCAATGAGGTTTGATCATCTACAGGTCTTAGCTGGTACTTTGGTGGTTGAATTTCTCATTGTTGTCCATCGCCAATGTGAGCTATGGCGGCGCAACGACAACGAGTAGGCTCGCTATGTCGCCAATAAATTTTAGGCATATAATCATGGTTAGTCTTGGATGTAATCTTATCTTTATTAAGGATTGTTTCAATGTCGATGGCTTTAGTTACCTAATGTTCTCTTGATCTATTATAGGCCTAAAGAGGGTTATTAATTTGGCAAACAACTATAGGTGCAGTATTTACTATCATCCCTGCAGACTATAAGGGAATCAAGTACTCATCCGCGCGAAAAGGATGTCTCAGATTATTTAAATTTGCATGTATCTATACACTAAATAGTGCCTAGCTAGAGGACAGGGTGTTTCTACACCCGGGTGCATATGCACCCTTTATTTGAAACGCATATTAAATATATTTAAAAATGTTAGAAAAATACAAATAAAAATTCTTTGTGTATATCTTGACATGTTACATGCTTACAAAGTTGTTTCAGCAAAAACCGATATGTTTCATGCCTTGTGCAAAAAAGACAAATCCTAGGTGCTAAAATAGTCTATTTTTTGAGGCATTATTTGCCTTTTTTACACATGGTACAAAAAATGTTGGTTTTAGGTGAAAATTTACGTGCACACATAGAACATGTCCCTCTACATGCTAAATTTTTTTCCTAATTTTTTTACGGTTTGGAAATATGTTTTATACATACCGGGTGCATATGCACCCGGGATCAGATTTGATTTTCCGCTAGATACATTTAAATTTAAATGGAGACAAATGAGAGAAATATTTTTCAGAATAGAGGGAGTAGCTAAAATATTTAAAATCAGCAACAACAAGATGAGATTTCAAGAATAAACGGCAATGCCATCACGTTCTTATATCACGATACTGCTACTTAAAATTTCACAATTAGCTATTTGATCGAGTTTGGGAGAGTAGCCCACGGAAGTAAACCGGAGGGTGGAAAGGAGACAGTCACCGAGACAATCAAACGAGGCGAAGATACGGACAACAACATATGTGTTGTTGATCCATGATTCCATTCCATTACCTACTTTGCTCCTTTGTTCTGTGAGGTGCGCTACCTGGAGCAACATAAAACATGGGTTCTTTGTCATGACCCATGACTTGAAAATTTGGTTCTAAGATGTCGAAATCAGATTAGCAATGACATGTACAGAACACCGAACGTGGTCGTCGCCTTATACACAGCATCGCTTCCAGCATTATTAAAATCGAATGGAGTGTCCATTTCTTTTAGGTGGTCGAATGGATTATGCAAAACACACAACATGAATCAACAACAGATATGTATGTATCCACGGTCAAACAAAATATTTGAGACCAATCAGTCAATGCCACATCTACTCCGACACAATAGCGATGCGAGCATGTGGCTAATACAACCTGATTAATTGGCAGGTAGGAGAAAAAGAAGAAATATCTCGCTAACAACGACATCAATTATATCCTAGCTAGACAGATTGTATATGCGTGCAGATGATAAAGATGGTGACAGAGGCATGAGAATCTTTGAATGACCAAAGGTAGGTCGCAACTGCAGGAGATGTACCTGGTCCGAGCTATATCGTGTCGCGTCGACAACTCCACCAGCAGTCCAATTATAGGCCGCGCACTGTATCATTGGTCGTTTCTAACTTTGATCAAAAGTCAGGAAAGACTGGAAGCAGGTGTGTTCGCATGAACATGACAAGTTACTTTCTCACTTCATAACCATATCGTCAAAGGAAATATTTGGGTTAAGTACTGTAGTGAATTCGCAAAATCACAATGTGCAAATTCCCATGCCTCATCAGAGCCGAGATTTGGAACATCCTTGGGTAACGAGTTCATGGCTAGGGAGCACCTTGACTTCGTGGGCCTACATGAAATTATTAAGAGTCTTTCACTAACAGGGAGTTTTAAGTGTAGACCCACGAGGCCGTTACAATTGGCGTTCAACTACATGTCAGGGCGTTCAAGGAGTATGTTGATGGGGCCAGAAGACACCTTTGAGGTGCTTGAGTGGAGCAGTGGGTCATTTTTCATCAGAGGTGACATTTTGCAATTAGACAATAGCTCAAACTGGTTATTCTTTGTTATTTACGGGATGATGGATCCCCGAGGATCTAGTATTCTGCGGAGAAATCAGGATTCCCCTAACAGACTAAGGGCATCTCCAGCGGGGCGATTTTGTAAGTCCAAAATATTCGCACACGGCCGTTTGCGTCGACCTAAATGGTCGAAATCGACAGCGTGTCCGTTTGTGCCGGGTATCCCTAGCGGCACGACGCATTTTTTCGGTTTCGAGTTTTTTCAACATAAAACATAATTTACATAGTGAAGAAAGAAAACTAGAAAATATAAACTACCACGACACCTGCGCATACTCATCATCGTCGTCGTCGTCGAGCACGACGAAACCTGGTATCTGCCACGGCCAGTTGGCAACCGGCGGAACATACGCCGGTACCGTCGGCGGTGGAGGTGGATCAGTGTAATATCCCAGGTAATGGGGTTACAAAAATAGAGGAAACAGATGTGTGCATTGCATTCATGCATAGAAAATCTGGGGAATTTTCGCGCTTTAAGGTAAAACAGTCACAGTAACTGAAGTTTCACTTGACCTTGGTGGAATTGAAGTAGCTCATCAAGTCAAGCGCTATAAACCTCAAAATGACTTTGTTAAAACCTTGGTTTGGGTAGAGATGATTTGATCTAAGGGGTTAGATCAAATGGAACTAATAACCAACACAACAACACTTTACTCAATGATCAATTGCTTGATCTTATAAAAGATTATAATATGGTAATCCTTGTCATAGCATATGAACACCAATTCAATTACAAACCAAGTAACAATAAAATGGAGAAACCATTCTTGACTATCTTCTCCATGTCTTAAAACTATCCATGATCCTACCATGAAACCTCATGGTACTCATTCCACTTCAACATTGGAATTATCACAAGGAGATCCACTCAAGAAGTATATATTCTTCTACATTCCAAATTATTATACATCAAACCTAGAGAAGTGAGCGTTCTATATTACTTATTAGAGGATCAATTATAAACCTTGAACTGAACCTTGGGTATACATCCATATATTCAAACCATCATCTTTAAGAGAAACCCTAGGATATTATTCAAGACCTTCCCTGGAGAGAGAACCCATTTATGTTAACCATAGATATTGGTGACCACATCATTCTCTATGGAGCCTAACCTTAGGTTAGTATTAAAGTCCTTCCCAAATAAGAGAGACCATTCATACCAACTTTAGCCTTACCTACTTAAGAATAAAGGACAACCATGGAACTAAAGTATTAGGAGTTAAACCCTATCATTTGGGAGTGGTGAGATAGCCAATACCAAATAGAGTAAGATCATATCTATGAAATGATGAAGTAAAGTAGCAACTAATCCAACTAAGCATATCTAGGTGGAGACTTAACCCTTAATTATCTAATGGGATCTTGTGAACATACCATAAACCCTAGAATAATCCATTCCTATACAAGAGAGCTCAGGATATAGTGTTACACTCAAGTTAGTTGAGGAAACACTTAGATTTAAGGGAGAGACCTATTATATATATCCAAATGGTTATATCATCATACATGAGAAGAACTCTAAGTAATTACCTCAGGGAATCTCATGGGATATAAACTAATGAGGCAACCATAGCCATGTCCATCCTAGAAAGTAAAATAGAAGTGCTATACCTTAATTGATCAAGACAATGCTTGATCATGGAGGTGAGAACCTCATTTAATGAGAGATACCTCAGGAAGCCAAACCTTTATCGTTATACATTAAGTAATGATCATAAACCCTTAGAATTTGAGGTAGAAGATGTTAAGAACAAATTGATCATGCCTAAACCATGATCATACTCTTGAGTTATGTGAGGATAAGTTAAACCCTAATATGATAAGTAGATAACACTCACCACATGAAATTATAGGGAGGTAACTAGTAAGCAACCCTAGGCTTATATCCCAACCTTAACTTGTGAATCACTTGGTGATCATAAGAAGAATCTTACCACATCCATATTTCATTCATCAATTAAAGGACCTAAGAAAACCTTAGAGTAACACTCCATACTTTATATGGTGAAGAAACCATTAATCCATATAACCAAAGTTAACTATAAAAAGAAGCATAACTACTTTAGTTACTTGAACAATAGATTAAGGATATAATAGAAATCTATTGATATAAGATAAAACCAATTCTCAAGTCCTTAGTAATTAAAGGAGAACAGAAACAATTAAACAACTAACCATATTACCTTGGTTAGGGAAGATTAAAACCTAGCAAATGCAATATGGTGACATCTCAACTCTATAAACTAGATTTATATCTCAACTCTAGTTTATGTATCACTAGGGTGATCATAATATAAACCCATGCCAGAATTGAGATTCAAACCTATTGCCATTAGGTAAATATCATTAGAACCCTAATGGTTCATTAATTAAATCCAATGTTTCAATTATAAAACATAAGAGCCACCTAATGCTAAGTTCTATCATTAAACCATATGTGTAGAGATCAACCATTTATCTTTGTAACCAAGATAAACCATGATGGAAACAATTTCTACTGAGATACTTTTAAATGTAGTGATAGTATTAACCTTAACAAGGGGGTTATACTAGAAATGATAAAAACCTTAATAAATATGTGCTCACATAAAATCATATGCAAGTGACCAATTCCTCAAATAGAAACCAAGCCCTAAGAACAATCTCTGAAATACTTTGGGTTGAAAGCATCAACCATAATCATTCAAAATAAAATTGATCCACAAGATAAGAGAAATTAAACTAGTGCATAAAATCATGCTTAATTAAAATTTACAATAAAGCTCACTTATGTCAAATGGTTATTCCAGAATAACTCAGAAATACAATGGCCCTTTATTTATTCATAAAATGTTCAAAGTATAAATTACCTGCAGGGTATAAAATAATTTGAATTGAATTTAAAACAGAATACAAAATAGAAAAGGAAAAAAGGAAATAAAAACAGAAAAGAAAATAAGAGAAGAGGAGGGCTTACCTGGTAGATCCGAGCAGCCCAGCAGTGATACGTCTCCAACGTATCGATAATTTCTTATGTTCCATGCCACATTATTGATGTTATCTACATGTTTTATGCACACTTTATGTCATATTCGTGCATTTTCTGGAACTAACCTATTAACAAGATGCCGAAGTGCCAGTTGCTGTTTTCTGCTGTTTTTGGTTTAAGAAATCCTAGTAACGAAATATTCTCGGAATTGGACGAAATCAACGCCCAGGGTCCTATTTTGCCACGAAGCTTCCAGAAGACCGAAGAGGAGACGAAGTGGGGCCACGAGGTGGCCACACCCTAGGGCGGCGCGGCCCCCCCTTGGCCGCGCGGCCCTGTGGTGTGGGCCCCTCGTGCCGCCTCCTGACCTGCCCTTCCGCCTACTTAAAGCCTCCGTTGCGAAACCCCCAGTACCGAGAGCCACGATACGGAAAACCTTCCAGAGACGCCGCCGCCGCCGATCCCATCTCGGGGGATCCAGGAGATCGCCTCCGGCACCCTGCCGGAGAGGGGAATCATCTCCCGGAGGACTCTACGCCGCCATGGTCGCCTCCGGAGTGATGTGTGAGTAGTCTACCCCTGGACTATGGGTCCATAGCAGTAGCTAGATGGTTGTCTTCTCCCCATTGTGCTTAATTGTCGGGTCTTGTGAGCTGCCTAACATGATCAAGATCATCTATCTGTAATTCTATATGTTGCGTTTGTTGGGATCCGATGAATAGAGAATACTTGTTATGTTGATTATCAAAGTTATGTCTATGTGTTGTTTATGATCTTGCATGCTCTCCGTTACTAGTAGATGCTCTGGCCAAGTAGATGCTTGTAACTCCAAGAGGGAGTATTTATGCTCGATAGTGGGTTCATGTCTCCGTGAATCTGGGGAAGTGACAGAAATCTCTAAGATTATGGATGTGCTGTTGCCACTAGGGATAAAACATTAGTGCTATGTTCGAGGATATAGTCACTGATTACATTACGCGCAATAATTAATGCAATTGTCTATTGTTAGCAACTTAATACTGGAGGGGGTTCGGATGATAACCTGAAGGTGGACTTTTTAGGCATAGATGCATGCTGGATGGCGGTCTATGTACTTTGTCGTAATGCCCAATTAAATCTCACTATACTCATCATAATATGTATGTGCATGGTCATGCCCTCTTTATTTGTCAATTGCCCAACCGTAATTTGTTCACCCAACATGCTGTTTATCTTATGGGAGAGACACCTCTAGTGAACTGTGGACCCCGGTCCAATTCTCTATACTGAAATACAATCTACTGCAATATTGTTCTACTGTTTTCTGCAAGCAATCATCTTCCACACAATACGGTTAATCCTTTGTTACAGCAAGCTGGTGAGATTGACAACCTCACTGTTTCGTTGGGGCAAAGTACTTTGGTTGTGTTGTGCAGGTTCCACGTTGGCGCCGGAATCCCTGGTGTTGCGCCGCACTACATCCCGCCGCCATCAACCTTCAACGTGCTTCTTGGCTCCTCCTGGTTCGATAAACCTTGGTTTCTTTCTGAGGGAAAACTTGCTGTTGTGCGCATCATACCTTCCTCTTGGGGTTCCCAACGAACGTGTGAGTTACACGCCATCAAGCTCTTTTTCTGGCGCCGTTGCCGGGGAGATCAAGACACGCTGCGAGGGGAGTCTCCACATCCCAATCTCTTTACTTTGTTTTTGTCTTGCTTAGTTGTATTTACTACTTTGTTTGCTGCACTAAATCAGAATACAAAAAAATTAGTTGCTAGTTTTACTTTATTTGCTATCTTGTTTGTTATATCAAAAACACAAAAAAATTAGTTACTTGCATTTACTTTATCTAGTTTGCTTTATTTACTATTGCTAAAATGAGTAATCCTGAAGTTGAAGTTCGTACGTTTAAGCAACGAGGGGGAGAATGTTTAAGAGATGCTTGGTATAGAATTAGTGATGCCCATAATAGGTGCACTAAGAAACACTCCACCACTATTTTACTCAGGAATTTTTATGTTGGTATCTCTAGCTGGAATAGATATGTTCTTGATAGTCTCGCAAAAGGTAACTTCCTAAGTACTCCTGCATTAGAAGCTAGTTGCATTATTGAGAGTCTATTTGGAATACCTCCTGTTGATGAAGTTAAAACTGAAATCTCTCTTGAAGATGTTATGAAAAAATTGGAAACCATAGAGAAAAATTTTCCAAGTATTGAAGCTAAATTGGAAATGTTACTTGATAAAACTGATGAACTTGATAAATCCTTAGGAGGAATTGATGAAAGAATTAGTGTCCTAGGAACTTGTGTTGTCCATGACGATCAAAGCAATAGGATTGACGAACTTGAAAAAGCTATGGGAACCTTGGGTTCAACATTTTCTTCTCTTAAACATAAGGAGAAAGCTTATGTGGGTAAGGAGCAAAAGTTTATGTATGTCTCTAAAGTGCCTAAACCAAAGAAGTATTATTATAGGCCTAAAATTGACAAAGCCCTTAGTGCCACTACGGATGGGGGAGCTCATAATAACGGCACACCATCTCTTGATAATACTTGATACACACTTTCTGCGCCTAGCTGAAAGGCGTTAAAGAAAAGCGCTTATGGGAGACAACCCATGGTTTTTACCTAGAGTACTTTGTTTTTATTTTGTGTCTTGGAAGTTTTTTACTACTGTAGCAACCTCTCCTTATCTTAGTTTAGTGTTTTGTTGTGCCAAGTAAAGTCGTTGATAGTAAAGTTCATACTAGATTTGGATTACTGCGCAGAAACAGATTTCTTTGCTGTCACGAATCTGGGCTGTTTTCTCTGTAGGTAACTCAGAAAATTATGCCAATTTACGTGAGTGATCCTCAGATATGTACGCAACTTTCATTCAATTTGAGCATTTTCATTTGAGCAAGTCTGGTGCCTCGATAAAATTTGTCAATACGAACTGTTCTGTTTTGACAGATTCTGCCTTTTATTTCGCATTGCCTTTTTTGCTATGTTGGATGAATTTCTTTGATCCATTAATGTCCAGTAGCTTTATGCAATGTCCAGAAGTGTTAAGAATGATTGTGTCACCTCTGAACATGTTAATTTTTATTGTCGCTAACCCTCTAATGAGTTGTTCTAAGTTTGGTGTGGAGGAAGTTTTCAAGGATCAAGAGAGGAGTATGATGCAACGTGATCAAGGAGAGTGAAAGCTCTAAGCTTGGGGATGCCCCGGTGGTTCACCCCTGCATATTCTAAGAAGACTCAAGCGTCTAAGCTTGGGGATGCCCAAGGCATCCCCTTCTTCATCGACAACATTATCAGGTTCCTCCCCTGAAACTATATTTTTATTCCATCACATCTTATGTGCTTTTCTTGGAGCGTCGGTTTGTTTTTGTTTTTTTGTTTTGTTTGAATAAAATGGATCCTAGCATTCACTTTATGGGAGAGAGACACGCTCCGCTGTAGCATATGGACAAGTATGTCCTTAGCTTCTACTCATAATATTCATGGCGAAGTTTCTTCTTCGTTAAATTGTTATATGGTTGAAATTGGAAAATGATACATGTAGTAATTGCTATAAATGTCTTGGGTAATGTGATACTTGGCAATTGTTGTGCTCATGTTTAAGCTCTTGCATCATATGCTTTGCACCCATTAATGAAGAAATACATAGAGCATGCTAAAATTTGGTTTGCATATTTGGTCTCTCTAAGGTCTAGATAATTTCTAGTATTGAGTTTGAACAACAAGGAAGACGGTGTAGAGTCTTATAATGTTTACAATATGTCTTTTATGTGAGTTTTGCTGCACCGGTTCGTCCTTGTGTTTGTTTCAAATAAGCCTTGCTAGCCTAAACCTTGTATCGAGAGGGATTACCTCTCATGCATCCAAAATACTTGAGCCAACCACTATGCCATTTGTGTCCACCATACCTACCTACTACATGGTATTTTCCGCCATTCCAAAGTAAATTGCTTGAGTGCTACCTTTAAAATTCCATCATTCGCCTTTGCAATATATAGCTCATGGGACAAATAGCTTAAAAACTATTGTGGTATTGAATATGTACTTATGCACTTCATCTCTTATTAAGTTGCTTGTTGTGCGATAACCATGTTCACTGGGGACGCCATCAACTACTCTTTGTTGAATTTCATGTGAGTTGCTATGCATGTTCATCTTGTCTGAAGTAAGAGCGATCTACCACCTTATGGTTAAGCATGCATATTGTTAGAGAAGAACATTGGGCCGCTAACTAAAGCCATGATCCATGGTGGAAGTTTCAGTTTTGGACATATATCCTCAATCTCATATGAGAACATTATTAATTGTTGTTACATGCTTATGCATAAAAGAGGAGTCCATTATCTGTTGTCTATGTTGTCCCGGTATGGATGTCTAACTTGAGAATAATCAATAGCGAGAAATCCAATGCGAGCTTTCTCCTTAGACCTTTGTACAGGCGGCATAGAGGTACCCCTTTGTGACACTTGGTTAAAACATGTGCATTGTGATGATCCGGTAGTCCAAGCTAATTAGGACAAGGTGCGGGCACTATTAGTATACTATGCATGAGGCTTGCAACTTGTAAGATATAATTTACATGATACATATGCTTTATTACTACCGTTGACAAAATTGTTTCATGTTTTCAAAATCAAAGTTCTAGCACAAATATAGCAATCGATGCTTTTCCTCTATGGAGGACCATTCTTTTACTTTCATTGTTGAGTCAGTTCACCTATTTCTCTCCACCTCAAGAAGCAAACACTTGTGTGAACTGTGCATTGATTCCTACATACTTGCATATTGCACTTATTATATTACTCTATGATGACAATATCCATGAGATATACATGTTACAAGTTGAAAGCAACCGCTGAAACTTAATCTTCCTTTGTGTTGCTTCAATGCCTTTACTTTGAATTATTGCTTTATGAGTTAACTCTTATGCAAGACTTATTGATGCTTGTCTTGAAGTACTATTCATGAAAAGTCTTTGCTATATGATTCACTTGTTTACTCATGTCATATACATTGTTTTGATCGCTGCATTCACTACATATGCTTTACAAATAGTATGATCAAGGTTATGATGGCATGTCACTCCAGAAATTATCTTTGTTATCATTTTACCTGCTCGGGACGAGCAGAACTAAGCTTGGGGATGCTGATACGTCTCCAACGTATCGATAATTTCTTATGTTCCATGCCACATTATTGATGTTATCTACATGTTTTATGCACTCTTTATGTCATATTCGTGCATTTTCTGGAACTAACCTATTAACAAGATGCCGAAGTGCCAGTTGCTCGTTTCAGAAATCCTAGTAACGAAATATTCTCGGAATTGGACGAAATCAACGCCCAGGGTCCTATTTTGCCACGAAGCTTCCAGAAGACCGAAGAGGAGACGAAGTGGGGCCACTAGGTGGCCACACCCTAGGGCGGCGCGGCCCCCCCTTGGCCGCGCGGCCCTGTGGTGTGGGCCCCTCGTGCCGCCTCCTGACCTGCCCTTCCGCCTACTTAAAGCCTCCGTTGCGAAACCCCCAGTACCGAGAGCCACGATACGGAAAACCTTCCAGAGACGCCGCCGCCGCTGATCCCATCTCGGGGGATCCAGGAGATCGCCTCTGGCACCCTGCCGGAGAGGGGAATCACCTCCCGGAGGACTCTACGCCGCCATGGTCGCCTCCGGAGTGATGTGTGAGTAGTCTACCCCTGGACTATGGGTCCATAGCAGTAGCTAGATGGTTGTCTTCTCCCCATTGTGCTTAATTGTCGGGTCTTGTGAGCTGCCTAACATGATCAAGATCATCTATCTGTAATTCTATATGTTGCGTTTGTTGGGATCCAATGAATAGAGAATACTTGTTATGTTGATTATCAAAGTTATGTCTATGTGTTGTTTATGATCTTGCATGCTCTCCGTTACTAGTAGATGCTCTAGCCAAGTAGATGCTTGTAACTCCAAGAGGGAGTATTTATGCTCGATAGTGGGTTCATGTCTCCGTGAATGCGGGAAGTGACAGAAATCTCTAAGATTATGGATGTGCTGTTGCCACTAGGGATAAAACATTAGTGCTATGTTCGAGGATATAGTCACTGATTACATTACGCGCAATACTTAATGCAATTGTCTATTGTTAGCAACTTAATACTGGAGGGGGTTCGGATGATAACCTGAAGGTGGACTTTTTAGGCATAGATGCATGCTGGATGGCGGTCTATGTACTTTGTCGTAATGCCCAATTAAATCTCACTATACTCATCATAATATGTATGTGCATGGTCATGCCCTCTTTATTTGTCAATTGCCCAACTGTAATTTGTTCACCCAACATGCTGTTTATCTTATGGGAGAGACACCTCTAGTGAACTGTGGACCCCGGTCCAATTCTCTATACTGAAATACAATCTCTTGCAATCTTTGTTCTCTTGTTTTACGCAAGCAATCATCTTCCACACAATACGGTTAATCCTTTGTTCTGACAAGCCGGTGAGATTGACAACCTCACTGTTTCGTTGGGGCAAAGTACTTTGGTTGTATTGTGCGAGGTTCACGTTGGCCGGAATCCCTGGTGTTGCGCCGCACTACATCCCGCCGCCATCAACCTTCAACGTGCTTCTTGGCTCCTCCTGGTTCGATAAACCTTGGTTTCTTTCTGAGGGAAAACTTGCTGCTGTGCGCATCATACCTTCCTCTTGGGGTTCCCAACGAACGTGTGAGTTACACGCCATCAAGCAGCAGCCTGCCCCGCAGCCCATCAGGCACCAGCCAGCATAGCCCAGCTTGGCCCAGGGTAACCCTTCGGCCAAAATATCGCGTCTTCCTCATCCCCTTCCTCCCGCATGCCGGCCAGCACGACGCCGTGTTCTTCCTCCTCTCTCTCGCTGGCAACCTCACAGCAATCCAATCCGTGACGAGGCCTTTGCTTCTGGCGTCATATAAAACCCCTGGACGAACCCTAGCTGCTCTCTTCTTCCTCGCTGTTCCATTTTCCCCACACCGAAACACGGGACTGCACCAGTGACTTCTATCGCTGGTGAACGAGGCCTCCCCGAGCCGATCTGGGCACACCAGCGCAACCGCCGTCCTCGACTTGCTACGCCCACGGGAGGAATCGAGCCGAGGTGCCCGAAATCGACGCCAACGAGCTCGTCTGCTCCGACATCGGCGACACCAAATTCCAGCGAACCAGACCACGGCGAGCTTCTCCGACCTCATCATCGCGTTCCTGGTATTCTTGCGCATCTCCCGAGCTATCTATCGCATTCTTGCGCATCCTGTAGCTCTAGTTTGCTTGTTGGCCGGAGCCCGCCGTCGCGGAAGGTGGTCGTCGACGATGTTCCGGTGGTCCCTTCGCACAACCAACACCACCAGCAGCCTCAGTGCGTAGAGAGGGTTCGGAAAATCCTATTCGCGCGTCCCGGGGAGTCTTAAACCGGCGGCGCCGTCTCCTCCTGCCCGCCGGCGTTGAGCCGCCGGCAAGGCCGACGTGCCCGTGGGGCCGTTTCACGTTCTTTGACCGGTCGTTGCCCGCGTGGCAACTGACCTGGTCAAAGGCCCCACCAGTCAGTCTCCGTAGATAGATCTGAACCGGTATACTTAGCCTTTTCCATTTACTTAAAAATCCAGAAAATAGTTTAAGCTTTACAAATTCATAGAAAATTCATTTTAATTCAGAAAATTACAAATAAGATATCAAAATGTTCCTAAAAATAAAATCTATCCAATAAAAATGTAAATTGGAATTTTATTTTTAATAAAAATTTAATTATTTAAAACTCATTATTTAAGCCTTTTCTTTTATTCTTAATTGAATTAAAAATTCAATAATTAGTAAAATTTCCAAAATTAAATAAAAACCAGTAAATAAATAAAGAAAACATTAAAACTAATTTTCTATATTTGTTATTTTATTAAATCTTTATTAGAGAGATTTAAACCCTGATTAATAATTAACCTAATTATTAATTGTTTAAAAATAATAAAATACCAAATACAATATTATTTTTATTTCCAAAATACTAATAAGTTCAATTTTTAAATGAAGTTATTAATCATAGAATTAAATGATAAATAGCAAACCCTAAATTCCACATGGAATGATATTACAACCCTATCATTTCATGTTATTCCTGAAACCCTAATTCCATTAGGAATCCTAGCTCCACTATTTTATGTGTGAACCCTAAATTGATTCCAAACCTAAACCCAAGTAACATGCGATCATGTTACTTCATTAGTAATCATAGATTCATATCTAGCAACTAAATACTAGTTCAAATCCACATAAGTTATGGGAACCTTATCACTACTAATTGACATCCCATGTGTTCATCTTATCAAACCTAGATGATCAGATAGGAACACCTAAGTCTAAACCTTAGTCCTATCCTCAAAATGATCAACCTTATTCATTCCTATTTAGCATCACACCAATGAGATGAACCTCAGGAGCAACCATGCCAAATCCTGAGCATTACCTAACCATATTCCACTAAACCCTACCAGTGTGAGATACTTAGTAACTATCCTATCTAGGAACCAACCATTCTCTACTTAGAAATCCAATAGCTTATCCAAGACAACCTCAACCCTAATTGTAGTACTTCTTCTTACCTAAGTAAGATGTTCTTCAAAAGTTATTCTTTTGAAGTAAATAAATAATCATCATCAACCCTACTTATAAGGACCTATAAACCCTAGCTGGCTATCACCAATAAGATGAACCAGTCCTGATAGCAACCTTGTATGAATACTTGCTTAGGATGCCTAGGCTTAACTCAACCTTACAAGCCTAGGTGTTGATGAATCCAACTAGGTTGTGAGCCATCTACTACTTACTCCAGAAACCAATTAGAACCATAGAACACCATAGAACTCCACAACCCTAATTATCATACCTGTTCTTTATTAAAGAACATATTCTTCAAAAAGTTATTCTTTTGAAGTATATGATAATTAATCATTAACCTTGCCATGTAGTGCTAAAACCAACCACTATTCATCACATGTTAGGATTATACCAAATGTTATTGTTGTGTGCTATTAGTATTATTATTAGGATATATTACAACATCTGTTTATGATACCATGTAACCACACCTGAATAAGAACCTTGTTTATGAATCACTCTAAAAGTGCAACACACCCTGAACTAATCATTACCACTCACTAATCCTAAATCATCGGGGTTAGGACACGCTTAGAACGATTGCATCTCATACTTATGCATTAATGCATTCTTGCCAATCATTTAAACATCGTCCTTACCGGACGATGATGCTATTTCAGAATTTGGAGTTATTACGTATCGAAGACCTTGTCTGCATAATCTTGCAGTCAAGAAAGGCAAGTTCATCACTTTCTCATGTCAATTGAGTATCTTTATCAAATTACTTGCAAAGTACTATGATTACCACTATTGCATAAAAACCAAAACCACTATTTTCATAACTATGAATATGACTATGTGGTTGGCAATGGAATCATGGATTGTGTTGAAATGGTGGAGGTTCCATTGCAAGGGTTTATATCCATCTAGGATTAAACAACAAATGTCGCCAGTGATTCTTCTGCCGTAATACCCGTGTTAACCGTAAGATCTGGAGTGGGACGGAGTAGTCAAAAGTGTTTCCACCTCTCGTTCATCAACGGACGCGCTTTACCGTAGTACACTTGTTATCCAAGGGGGCAAGCTGGTGAGGCTGGGGAGTCCTAAGTTCCCACGGCATTGTCCGTAGTACACTTGTCACCCGAAGGAGCAAGATGGTGAGGCTGGGGAGTCCTAAGTCCCCACGGTATTGCGGTCTATGATGGGTTGCAGCTGCCGGTGTAGGAATGTATGGTAGAGCCCTGCATTGTTGTCGTGGTTGGGGCCCATCCTTAAATGGTGTAAGTGAACCGGCGTGGACCCAGGGTCGGAGTTTGCAATAAAGGGTGGGTGTTCGAGGTAGCGGAGGAACATGATTGGCTAGACCTTATACCGGGCCTCACACCATAGCAAGTGTGGACGGGGAAATTGCCCGGTTGGCACCAAGGTTAAGATCTCTTATGGGTAAAGCAACACACCTCTGCAGAGTGTAATGAACCGTGACCTGTCACTCCCTGTTCCGGGATATGGAACTGCGAACGCTGGCGGAAAGGAGCTCCATGAAGTTCTAGTAAACCGGTGAAGGCTGACGGACATAGTTCTTCTGAATAAAAGCAACCTTTTGAAGAAATGGTTATGAAAACCTGCATTGGTATTAGACTTTCTGGTCTAATGCCGTAGCTAGTGCATTAAACACCTCTTTCCTATAATGAACTTGTTGAGTACGCTCGTGCTCATCCCACTCTTAAATCCCCTGCTTAGATATGGAGGCATCGAAGGAGTATCTACAGTGCAACTCGAAGGCCGAGGAGTCAACAACTACTTCAAGAGACAAGACCCTGTCAGAGGAGTCAGATACCACATACATCAAGGAGAAAACCTAGTTTAGCCATAGAAGGGAACTAGTTTCCTAAACCTAGCTCCTACTTAGCTAGAATCTATTCTTAGCCTCTATAGCTAGTTAAATACTCTACAAATAGAGTTCATGATAAGACTAGACTACGAGTCATTCTTTTGGAGTTTATTTGCAGAATTACCTCATTGTAAAATAGGAGGCTGTGCTGATCCTATGTAACAGAGTTTGTATGTAATTCTATAGACATGCCTTGGACCCGCATATGTTTCTGTTGTACCACTCTGAGCGATATAATACTAGTGGAACGGTGTTTCATTGGTGTTATATCAGACTTGCATACTACACCATGCAGTGGTATGTCGGTACTCCACAGTTGGTATCAGAGCAAATGCTTTGACCTTAGGATTAAAACCCTTTAAAGGAGACCTATAGGATTGGTAGTGTCTATAGGAAGTTGTCTTAGTTAAACCAAATAGTTCTTATGACTTGAGATGGGTATTCACTTGGGAATAATCCTGACACATTTGAGTCAACATTTCCTACCTATCCTTCCTAAGTGAAGTTAGTTAGCTAATCCAAAACATGTAGGACACTGATACGTCTCCGACGTATCGATAATTTCTTATGTTCCATGCCACATTATTGATGATATCTACATGTTTTATGCATACTTTATGTCATAATAATGCATTTTCTGGAACTAACCTATTAACAAGATGCCGAAGAGCCAGTTGCTGTTTTCTGCTATTTTTGGTTTCAGAAATCCTAGTAAGGAAATATTCTCGGAATTGGACGAAATCAACGCCCAGGGGCCTATTTTGCCACAAAGCTTCCAGAAGACCGGAGAGTCAACGAAGTGGGGCCACGAGGTGGCCAGGGGGTAGGGCGGCGCGGCCCCACCCTTGGCCGCGCCGACTGTCTCCCCGGGCCCTCGCGACGCCCCCTGACCTACCCTTCCGCCTACAAATAGCCTTCATCGCGAAACCCCCAGTACCGAGAGCCACGATACGGAAAACCTTCCAGAGACGCCGCCGCCGCCAATCCCATCTCGGGGGATTCAGGAGATCGCCTCCGGCACCCTGCCGGAGAGGGGAATCATCTCCCGGAGGACTCTACACCGCCATGGTCACCTCCGGAGTGATGAGTGAGTAGTCTACCCCTGGACTATGGGTCCATAGCAGTAGCTAGATGGTTGTCTTCTCCCCATTGTGCTTAATTTTCGGGTCTTGTGAGCTGCCGAACATGATCAAGATCATCTATCTGTAATTCTATATGTTGTGTTTGTTGGGATCCGATGAATAGAGAATACCATGTTATGTTGATTATCAATTTATATCTATGTGTTGTTTATGATCTTGCATGCTCTCCATTACTAGTAGATGCTCTGGCCAAGTTGATGCTTGTAACTCCAAGAGGGGGTATTTATGCTCGATAGTGGGTTCATGTCTCCGTGAATCTGGGGGAGTGAGAGAAACCTCTAAGGTTATGGATGTGCTGTTGCCACTAGGGATAAAACATTGATGCTATGTCCGAGGATGTAGTTATTGATTACATTACGCGCAATACTTAATGCAATTGTCTGTTGTTAGCAACTTAATACTGGAGGGGGTTAGGATGATAACCTAAAGGTGGACTTTTTAGGCATAGATGCATGCTGGATAGCGGTCTATGTACTTTGTCGTAATGCCCAATTAAATCTCACTATACTCATCATAATATGTATGTGCATGGTCATGCCCTCTCTATTTGTCAATTGCCCAACTGTAATTTGTTCACCCAACATGCTGTTTATCTTATGGGAGAGACACCTCTAGTGAACTGTGGACCCCGGTCCAATTCTCTATACTGAAATACAATCTACTACAATACTGTTCTACTGTTTTCTGCAAACAATCATCTTCCACACTATACATCTAATCCTTTGTTACAGCAAGCTGGTGAGATTGACAACCTTGCTGTTTCATTGGGGCAAAGTACTTGGTTTGTGTTGTGCAGGTTCCACGTTGGCGCCGGAATCCCTGGTGTTGCGCCGCACTACATCTCGCCGCCATCAACCTTCAACGTGCTTCTTGGCTCCTACTGGTTCGATAAACCTTGGTTTCATACTGAGGGAAGACTTGCCGCTGTACGCATCACACCTTCCTCTTGGGGTTCTCAACGGACGCGTGCTGTACGCGTATCAAGCTCTTTTTCTGGCGCCGTTGCCGGGGAGATCAAGACACGCTGCAAGGGGAGTCTCCACATCGCAATCTCTTTACTTTGTTTTTGTCTTGCTTTATTTTATTTGCTACTTTGTTTGCTGCACTAAATCAAAATACAAAAAAATTAGTTGCTAGTTTTACTTTATTTACTGTCTTGCACTCTATATCAAAAACACAAAAAAAATTAGTTACTTGCATTTATTTTATCTAGTTTGCTTTATTTACTACTGCTAAAATGGGTACTCCTGAAAATACTAAGTTGTGTGACTTCAAAACCACAAATAATAATGATTTCTTATGCACACCTATTGCTCCACCTGCTACTACAGCAGAATTCTTTGAAATTAAACCTGCTTTACTGAATCTTGTTATGCGAGAGCAATTTTCTGGTGTTAGTTCTGATGATGCTACTGCCCATCTCAATAATTTTGTTGAACTATGTGAAATGCAAAAATATAAAGATGTAGATGGTGACATTATAAAATTAAAATTGTTCCCTTTCTCATTAAGAGGAAGAGCTAAAGATTGGTTGCTATCTCTGCCTAAGAATAGTATTGATTCATGGACTAAATGCAAGGATGCTTTTATTGGTAGATATTATCCCCCTGCTAAAATTATATCTTTGAGGAGTAGCATAATGAATTTTAAACAATTGGATACTGAGCATGTTGCACAAGCATGGGGAAGAATGAAATCTTAAGTTAAAAATTGCCCAACCCATGGACTGACTACTTGGATGATCATCCAAACCTTTTATGCAGGACTGAATTTTTCTTCGCGGAACCTATTGGATTCAGCTGCTGGAGGTACCTTTATGTCCATCACTCTTGGTGAAGCAACAAAGCTTCTTGATAATATGATGATCAATTACTCTGAATGGCACACGGAAAGAGCTCCACAAGGTAAGAAGGTAAATTCTGTCGAAGAAACCTCTTCATTGAGTGATAAGATTGATGCTATTATGTCTATGCTTGTGAATGATAGGACAAATGTTGATCCTAATAATGTTCCGTTAGCTTCATTGGTTGCCCAAGAAGAACATGTTGATGTAAACTTCATTAAAAATAATAATTTCAACAACAATGCTTACCGGAACAATTCTAGTAACAACTATAGGCCATATCCTTATAATAATGGCAACGGCTATGGTAATTCTTATGGGAATTCTTACAACAATAATAGGAACACACCCCCTGGACTTGAAGCCATGCTTAAAGAATTTATTAGTACACAAACTGCTTTTAACAAATCTGTTGAAGAAAAGCTTGGGAAAATTGATATACTTGCTTCTAAAGTCGATAGTCTTGCTGCTGATGTTGATCTTTTGAAATCGAAAGTTATGCCTCATGAAAATAATAATCATAAAATTGTTACTACAGCAAATGCCATCCAAGTTAGAATTAATGAGAATATAAGATTGATGGCCGAATTGCGTGCTAGGTGGGAAAGAGAAGAAAATGAAAAAGAAGATAATATAGCTAAAGTTTGGACTATTACCACCACTAGCAATGCTAATGCTCCACAAGTTGCTGCACCTCCTACTAAGAATAATAAAAGAATTGGTGTTAGCAATGTTTCCACTTCTAATGCAAAGCGCGAAAAACTGCCTGAAACTGCTAAAACTGCTGAAGCTGCCTGTGATAAAACTGCTGAAATTTTTTCCAACATTGGGGATGATGATCCCATTGCTTTAGATTATAATGGTTTGAATTTTGATGATTTCCACATCTCTAAAGTTATAAAGTTCTTACAAAAACTTGCTAAAAGTCCTAATGCTAGTGCTATAAATTTGGCTTTCACGAAACATATTACAAATGCTCTCATAAAAGCTAGAGAAGAGAAACTAGAACGCGAAGCTTCTATTCCTAGGAAGCTAGAGGATGGTTGGAAGCCCATCATTAAGATGAAGGTCAATGATTTTGATTGTAATGCTTTATGTGATCTTGGTGCAAGTATTTTTGTTATGCCTAAGAAAATCTATAATATGCTTGACTTGCCACCACTGAAAAATTGTTATCTGGATGTTAATCTTGCTGATCATTCTACAAAGAAGCCTTTGGGGAAAGTTGATAATGTTCGTATTACCGTTAACAATAACCTTGTCCCCGTTGATTTTGTTGTCTTGGATATTGAATGCAATGCATCTTGTCCCATCATATTGGGAAGACCTTTTCTTCGAACTGTTGGTGCTATTATTGATATGAAGGAAGGTAATATTAAATATCAATTTCCTCTCAAGAAAGGTATGGAACACTTCCCTAGAAAGAGAATGAAGTTACCTTTTGATTCTATTATTAGAACAAATTATGATGTTGACACTTCGTCTCTTGATAATACTTGATACAAACTTTCTGTGCCTAGCTGAAAGGCGTTAAAGAAAAGCGCTTATGGGAGACAACCCATGTTTTTACTACAGTACTTTGTTTTTATTTTGAGTCTTGGAAGTTGTTTACTACTGTAGCAACCTCTCCTTATCTTAGTTTAGTGTTTTGTTGTGCCAAGTAAAGTCGTTGATAGTAAGGTTCATACTAGATTTGGATTACTGCGCAGAAACAGATTTCTTTGCTGTCACGAATCTGGGCAAAATTCTCTGTAGGTAACTCAGAAAATTATGCCAATTTACGTGAGTGATCCTCAGATATGTACGCAACTTTCATTCAATTTGAGCATTTTAATTTGAGCAAGTCTGGTGCCTCAATAAAATTCGTCTTTACGAACTGTTCTGTTTTGACAGATTCTGCCTTTTATTTCGCATTGCCTGTTTTGATATGCTCGATGGATATTTCGATTCCATTGACTTTCAGTAGCTTTGTGCAATGTCCAGAAGTGTTAAGAATGATTATGTCACCTCTGAACATGTATATTTTGATTGTGCACTAACCCTCTAATGAGTTGTTTCGAGTTTGGTGTGGAGGAAGTTTTCAAGGATCAAGAGAGGGAGATGATACAACATGATCAAGGAGAGTGAAAGCTCTAAGCTTGGGGATGCCCCACTGGTTCACCCCTGCATATATCAAGAAGACTCAAGCGTCTAAGCTTGGGGATGCCCAAGGCATCCCCTTCTTCATCGACAACATTATCAGGTTCCTCCCCTGAAACTATATTTTTATTCCATCACATCTTATGTGCTTTGCTTGGAGCGTCGGTTTGTTTTTGTTTTTGTTTTGTTTGAATAAAATGGATCCTAGCATTCATTGTGTGGGAGAGAGACACGCTCCGCTGTTGTATATGGACAAATACTTAGGCTTTACTCATAGTATTCATGGCGAAGTTTCTTCTTCGTTAAATTGTTATATGGTTGGAATTGGAAAATGATACATGTAGTAATTTGCTAAAATGTCCTGGATAATGTGATACTTGGCAATTGTTGTGCTCATGTTTAAGCTCTTGCACCATATGCTTTACACCTATTAATGAAGAAATACATAGAGCATGCTAAAATTTGGTTTGCATATTTGGTCTCTCTAAGGTCTAGATAATTTCTAGTTTTGAGTTTGAACAACAAGGAAGACGGTGTAGAGTCTTATAATGTTTTCAATATGTCTTTTATGTGAGTTTTGCTGCACCGCTTCATCCTTGTGTTTGTTTCAAATAGCCTTGCTAGCCTAAACCTTGTATCGAGAGGGAATACTTCTCATGCATCAAAATACTTGAGCCAACCACTATGCCATTTGTGTCCACCATACCTACCTACTACATGGTATTTCCCCGCCATTCCAAAGTAAATTGCTTGAGTGCTACCTTTAAATTTCTATCCTCTACCTTTGCAATATATAGCTCATGGGACAAATAGCCTAAAAACTATTGTGGTATTGAATATGTACTTATGCACTTTATCTCTTATTAAGTTGCTTGTTGTGTGATAACCATGTTCCTGGGGACGCCATCAACTACTCCTTGTTGAATATCATGTGAGTTGCTATGCATGTTCGTCTTGTCTGAAGTAAGGGCGATTTACCACCTAATGGTTAGAGCATGCATGTTGTTAGAGAAGAATATTGGGCCGCTAACTAAAGCCATGATCCATGGTGGAAGTTTCAGTTTTGGACATATATCCTCAATCTCATATGAGAAAATTAATTGTGCTACATGGTTATGCATAAAAGAGGAGTCCATTATCGGTTGTCTATGTTGTCCCGGTATGGATGTCTAAGTTGAGAATAATCAATAGCGAGAAATCCAATGCGAGCTTTCTCCTTAGACCTTTGTACAGGCGGTATAGAGGTACCCCTTTGTGACACTTGGTTAAAACATGTGCATTGCGATAATCCCGGTAATCCAAGCTAATTAGGACAAGGTGCGGGCACTATTAGTATACTATGCATGAGGCTTGCAACTTGTAAGATATAATTTACATAACACATATGCTTTATTACTACCGTTGACAAAATTGTTTCTTGTTTTCAAAATCAAAGCTCTAGCACAAATATAGCAATCGATGCTTTCCTCTTTGAAGGACCTTTTTTTTACTTTTATTGTTGAGTCAGTTCACCTATCTCTCTCCACCTCAAGAAGCAAACACTTGTGTGAACTGTGCATTGATTCCTACATACTTGCATATTGCACTTGTTATATTACTTTACATTGACAACTATCCATGAGATATACATGTTATAAGTTGAAAGCAACCGCTGAAACTTCATCTTCCTTTGTGTTGCTTCAATATCTTTACTTTGAATTATTGCTTTATGAGTTAACTCTTATGCAAGACTTATTGATGCTTGTCTTGAAGTACTATTTATGAAAAGTCTTTGCTATATGATTCACTTGTTTACTCATGTCATATACATTGTTTTGATCGCTGCATTCATTACATATGCTTACAATAGTATGATCAAGGTTATGATGGCATGTCACTCCAGAAATTGTCTTTGTTTTTCGTTTACCTGCTCGGGACGAGCAGAAACTAAGCTTGGGGATGCTGATACGTCTCCGACGTATCGATAATTTCTTATGTTCCATGCCACATTATTGATGATATCTACATGTTTTATGCATACTTTATGTCATAATTATGCATTTTCTGGAACTAACCTATTAACAAGATGCCGAAGAGCCAGTTGCTGTTTTCTGCTGTTTTTGGTTTCAGAAATCCTAGTAAGGAAATATTCTCGGAATTGGACGAAATCAACGCCCAGGGGCCTATTTTGCCACGAAGCTTCCAGAAGACCGGAGAGTCAACGAAGTGGGGCCACGAGGTGGCCAGGGGGTAGGGCGGCGCGGCCCCACCCTTGGCCGCGCCGACCTGTCTCCTGGGCCCCTCGCGACGCCCCCTGACCTACCCTTCCGCCTACAAATAGCCTTCGTCGCGAAACCCCCAGTACCGAGAGCCACGATACGGAAAACCTTCCAGAGACGCCGCCGCCGCCAATCCCATCTCGGGGGATTCAGGAGATCGCCTCCGGCACCCTGCCGGAGAGGGGAATCATCTCCCGGAGGACTCTACACCGCCATGGTCACCTCCGGAGTGATGAGTGAGTAGTCTACCCCTGGACTATGGGTCCATAGCAGTAGCTAGATGGTTGTCTTCTCCCCATTGTGCTTAATTGTCGGGTCTTGTGAGCTGCCGAACATGATCAAGATCATCTATCTGTAATTCTATATGTTGTGTTTGTTGGGATCCGATGAATAGAGAATACCATGTTATGTTGATTATCAATTTATATCTATGTGTTGTTTATGATCTTGCATGCTCTCCGTTACTAGTAGATGCTCTGGCCAAGTTGATGCTTGTAACTCCAAGAGGGGGTATTTATGCTCGATAGTGGGTTCATGTCTCCGTGAATCTGGGGGAGTGAGAGAAACCTCTAAGGTTATGGATGTGCTGTTGCCACTAGGGATAAAACATTGATGCTATGTCCGAGGATGTAGTTATTGATTACATTACGCGCAATACTTAATGCAATTGTCTGTTGTTAGCAACTTAATACTGGAGGGGGTTCGGATGATAACCTGAAGGTGGACTTTTTAGGCATAGATGCATGCTGGATAGCGGTCTATGTACTTTGTCGTAATGCCCAATTAAATCTCACTATACTCATCATAATATGTATGTGCATGGTCATGCCCTCTCTATTTGTCAATTGCCCAACTGTAATTTGTTCACCCAACATGTTGTTTATCTTATGGGAGAGACACCTCTAGTGAACTGTGGACCCCGGTCCAATTCCCTATACTGAAATACAATCTACTGCAATACTGTTCTACTGTTTTCTGCAAACAATCATCTTCCACACTATACATCTAATCCTTTGTTACAACAAGCCGGTGAGATTGACAACCTCGCTGTTTCGTTGGGGCAAAGTACTTGGTTTGTGTTGTGCAGGTTCCACGTTGGCGCCGGAATCCCTGGTGTTGCGCCGCACTACATCTCGCCGCCATCAACCTTCAACGTGCTTCTTGGCTCCTACTGGTTCAATAAACCTTGGTTTCATACTGAGGGAAAACTTGCCGCTGTACGCATCACACCTTCCTCTTGGGTTCCCAACGGACGCGTGCTGTACGCGTATCAGACACCATGAAGTCCTTAAACAATAAATGAGTAGACCCCAGTTGGTATACAATACATGGTAGTCCAAAGAGAGGATACAACCATAAGGAAGATATCCTATTGGAAGATGTATACCAACACATGTTATGGTTAAGTAAAAGTTATTCAGACCTGTAATAGAAGTAATATCAAGTAATAAAGATAAGAAAGATATCCTACTAGAAGGTGTATAACCAAGTTAAGTAATGAGTAAGTAAAAATTATCTAGACATGTGAAACAACTGATAGTAAGTGAAAAATATAAGTTATTTAAGGTAGTATAGACCATGATGAGTCAATCATGGAAAATAAGGAACAGGGATAGGAATAAAATATGCCAACTTACATGGTAGAGTTGTTAATCATATATGATTCACTTGAGAGTCATTATGTGATGGACTAAAACATCATAAATAATTAAGACGAGTACGATAAGAAGCCAGATGTTCAACAACAGTGCAAGAATTGTGTTCCAAAACAATAAGAAGTGTGCCAAGCACATCATGACCATAGTCTTATGATAGAACACATGGAAGTATAGGAGCTATCTTTCCATAGTTGTGTGTTTAGAGTAGCAATGTTAAAACCTAGACATATCATGTGAGATAGTCCTCAATAAAATGAAAGTTAAGTTCGTACTTCCAAAGAAAATTAGGTTAACTTCAACTATCCTAGACCACTTTGTTTCAAGCTTATCTCATTGCAATTGTGCAATTAAGGTAAAGGTTGAGACAAATAGTAGAATCCCATATATTCGTGCTAAGTATCACGATATAAACCTATCTTATGTGGTGTTATATACTACACATCAGAGCCTGATGTTTAGAGATGTCTTACTCAACTATTATATTCAGGCTTATGATGATGTGTATTATAAGCACAAAGCTGAATCTTCTTGGATTTTTATTGGATTTTCATTGATTGACTAGATCCATACATGAAGTTCGACTTTGATATGCAAATGCATGTTGCAATATCAAGTTCTTACTTGATGCTATAGATCTAGAGGGTAATAGTATTCGTGTGAGGAAGCGACGAATTCTGGAAGATTCCGAAGACAAGATGAAGGTGCATCAGTAAAAGGAAGTAAAGTTGTGGGAAGTAACCACAATACTCTGAGGATAGTACCAATCAAAACTCATGCTTTGCCTCAACAGAGGAGTATTTTAGTATATAAGAAGCATGAAGGTGAGAGATATGATGACTGTGGAGTAGTAGAAGTAGAACCATAGTCATTATGAAAGAGGGAATGCATGGGAAATCACTTAGGATACTATATTCATAGTGTCAGCTAGTGATTTTCTTGCAACAATAAAACCTCAAAAAGGAAGATGACTTATGAAATCATAGCGGATATAAGAAGACCATAGTTGATATCAGAAGACCACAATTGATATAGTATCAATACTGCGATATAAAGTAGAAGATGTCTCGTCCAGTTGATCAAAACCTATAATAGAGTCCATTTTAGATAACAAATAGCCACATTTAGTATCAAATAACTCACACTGATATAAAATGAACCATAGTTGGTATAAGATAAACCACAACTGATAGAAAAAATAAAATTTTGTTAGCCAAATAACAATGACCTATAATCATTTAGTCGAAGGATTCACATTGGATGTCCACAACTGGTGGATATACCACAAACATTCTTCATGAGACCTTAGAAGAAGTACAAACCATAAGTTAGACCTAGACCAATATTTTAATCTTAAGTCCAATAGTTGGAAGAAAAGGAGTTGAGGACCATAAGAAAACTCTAAGGAGTAGAGTAAAGATTGAGTTGGATGTACGATAACTCAATATTTTGAGCAAGAAGGATGATGAGGGTCTGAACTGAGAGGAAGTTCTATCTTATTTTCATAAGATTGTTGAACATTACTTTCAGATGGATGTCAGACCAGAAGCCGAGGTTCATACCTCGAGGAAGTAAGAAGTGGACTATAACCTGAGCAAGTGAGTAGTATTTACTCAGGAGTACGAAAGCTCAAGTAAGTTAAGCATAAAGAAGTTGGACGAAGAAAATACCATATACCAAATACAGCTCAAGAAGGCCAAAGACCGAAGGAAATTGACCATACCAATAACCAAGACTAATAGAATGATTCCTTTCATGGAACCTAAATAACCCAAAATAGTTACAGGTATCAACTATAAATCATGATTGGATGGACTAAATGAGTCTAATCCATTCTTAGGAAAATAAACCATCACAACCATTCCATGTTAAGTACCTTACTTAGTACCATTATTGCAGTTTTGGTAGTAAGGGAAAACAAAGACCTACTCACGAATTAGGAGTATGTTATTAAATTAGTCTTCAGTTGAGACTAGCAGCATCAGAATAAGTCCCAATCATTGAATCTTCAATGGGAAAAGAAACAGGATTATGATATTGAAAGAAATCATGGAATTGAAGTAAAGAACCATGGTTCAGAGACAAACCCTAATGGATTCCAGGAAGAACCTGGACAAGGGAGGTATTCAATTTTATCCAGTAAGATCAATACGGAGTTCGAGAAAAGTCGTAGTCTGCATAAGTCAGAACCACACTCTGGAAACGTGAGAGAGATCAAACTTCGAGGACGAAGTTTAGTTTAAGTGGTAGAGACTGTAATATCCCAGGTAATGGGGTTACAAAAATAGAGGAAACAGATGTGTGCATTGCATTCATGCATAGAAAATCTGGGGAATTTTCGCGCTTTAAGGTAAAACAGTCACAGTAACTTAAGTTTCACTTGACCTTGGTGGAATTGAAGTAGCTCATCAAGTCAAGCGCTATAAACCTCAAAGTGACTTTGTTAAAACCTGGTTTTTGGTAGAGATGATTTGATCTAAGGGGTTAGATCAAATGGAACTAATAACCAACACAACAACACTTTACTCAATGATCAATTGCTTGATCTTATAAAAGATTATAATATGGTAATCCTTGTCATAGCATATGAACACCAATTCAATTACAAACCAAGTAACAATAAAATGGAGAAACCATTCTTGACTATCTTCTCCATGTCTTAAAAATATCCATGATCCTACCATGAAACCTCATGGTACTCATTCCACTTCAACATTGGAATTATCACAAGGAGATCCACTCAAGAAGTATATATTCTTCTACATTCCAAATTATTATACATCAAACCTAGAGAAGTAAGAGTTCTATATTACTTATTAGAGGATCAATTATAAACCTTGAACTGAACCTTGGGTATACATCCATATATTCAAACCATCATCTTTAAGAGAAACCCTAGGATATTATTCAAGACCTTCCCTGGAGAGAGAACCCATTTATGTTAACCATAGATATTGGTGACCACATCATTCTCTATGGAGCCTAACCTTAGGTTAGTATTAAAGTCCTTCCCAAATAAGAGAGACCATTCATACCAACTTTAGCCTTATCTACTTAAGAATAAAGGACAACCATTGAACTAAAGTATTAGGAGTTAAACACTATCTTTTGGGAGTGGTGAGATAGCCAATACCAAATAGAGTAAGATCATATCTATGAAATGATGAAGTAAAGTAGCAACTAATCCAACTAAGCATATCTAGGTGGAGACTTAACCCTTAATTATCTAATGGGATCTTGTGAACATACCATAAACCCTAGAATAATCAATTCCTATACAAGAGAGCTCAGGATATCGTGTTACACTCAAGTTAGTTGAGGAAACACTTAGATTTAAGGGAGAGACCTATTATATATATCCAAATGGTTATATCATCATACATGAGAAGAACTCTAAGTAATTCTCTCAGGGAATCTCATGGGATATAAACTAATGAGGCAACCATAGCCATGTCCATCCTAGAAAGTAAAATAGAAGTGCTATACCTTGATTGATCAAGACAATGCTTGATCATGGAGGTGAGAACCTCATTTAATGAGAGATACCTCAGGAAGCCAAACCTTTATCGTTATACATTAAGTAATGATCATAAACCCTTAGAATTTGAGGTAGAAGATGTTAAGAACAAATTGATCATGCCTAAACCATGATCATACTCTTGAGTTATGTGAGGATAAGTTAAACCCTAATATGATAAGTAGATAACACTCACCACATGAAATTATAGGGAGGTAACTAGTAAGCAACCCTAGGCTTATATCCCAACCTTAACTTGTGAATCACTTGGTGATCATAAGAAGAATCTTACCACATCCATATTTCATTCATCAATTAAAGGACCTAAGAAAACCTTAGAGTAACACTCCATACTTTATATGGTGAAGAAACCATTAATCCATATAACCAAAGTTAACTATAAAAAGAAGCATAACTACTTTAGTTACTTGAACAATAGATTAAGGATATAATAGAAATCTATTGATATAAGATAAAACCAATTCTCAAGTCCTTAGTAATTAAAGGAGAACAGAAACAATTAAACAACTAACCATATTACCTTGGTTAGGGAAGATTAAAACCTAGCAAATGCAATATGGTGACATCTCAACTCTATAAACTAGATTTATATCTCAACTCTAGTTTATGTATCACTAGGGTGATCATAATATAAACCCATGCCATAATTGAGATTCAAACCAATTGCCATTAGGTAAATATCATTAGAACCCTAATGGTTCATTAATTAAATCCAATGTTTCAATTATAAAACATAAGAGCCACCTAATGCTAAGTTCTATCATTAAACCATATGTGTAGAGATCAACCATTTATCTTTGTAACCAAGATAAACCATGATGGAAACAATTTCTACTGAGATACTTTTAAATGTAGTGATAGTATTAACCTTAACAAGGGGGTTATACTAGAAATGATAAAAACCTTAATAAATATGTGCTCACATAAAATCATATGCAAGTGACCAATTCCTCAAATAGAAACCAATCCCTAAGAACAATCTCTGAAATACTTTGGGTTGAAAGCATCAACCATAATCATTCAAAATAAAATTGACCCACAAGATAAGAGAAATTAAACTAGTGCATAAAATCATGCTTAATTAAAATTTACAATAAAGCTCACTTATGTCAAATGGTTATTCCAGAATAACTTAGAAATACAATGGCCCTTTATTTAGTCATAAAATGTTCAAAGTATAAATTACCTGCAGGGTATACAATAATTTGAATTGAATTTAAAACAGAATACAAAATAGAAAAGGAAAATAGGAAATGAAAACAGAAAAGAAAATAAGAGAAGAGGAGGGCTTACCTGGCAGATCCGAGCAGCCCAGCAGCAGCCTGCCCCGCAGCCCATCAGGCACCAGCCCAGCACAGCCCAGCTTGGCCCAGGGTAACCCTTCGGCCAAAATATCGCGTCGTCCTCATCCCCTTCCTCCCGCATGCCGGCCAGCACGACGCCGTGCTCTTCCTCCTCTCTCTCGCTGGCAACCTCACAGCAATCCAATCCGTGACAAGGCCTTCGCTTCTGGCGTCATATAAAACCCCTGGACGAACCCTAGCTGCTCTCTTCTTCCTCGCTGTTCCATTTTCCCAACACCGAAACACGGGACCACACCAGTGACTTCTATCGCCGGCGAACGAGGCCTCCCCGAGCCGATCTGGGCACACCAGCGCAACCGCCGTCCTCGACTTGCTACGCCCACGGGAGGAATCGAGCCGAGGTGCCCGAAATCGACGCCAACGAGCTCGTCTGCTCCGACACCGGCGACACCAAATTCCGGCGAACCAGACCACGGCGAGCTTCTCTGACCTCATCATCGCGTTCCTGGTATTCTTGCGCATCTCCCGAGCTATCTATCGCATTCTTGCGCATCCCGTAGCTCTAGTTTGCTTGTTGGCCGGAGCCCGCCGCCGCGGAAGGTGGTCGCCGACGATGTTCCGGTGGTCCGTTCGCACAACCAACACCACCAGCAGCCTCAGTGCGTAGAGAGGGTTCGAAAAATCCTATTCGCGCGTCCCGGGGAGTCTTAAACCGGCGGCGCCGTCTCCTCCTGCCCGCCGGCGTTGAGCCGCCGGCAAGGCCGACGTGGCCGTGGGGTCGTTTCACGTTCTTTGACCGGTCGTTGCCCGCGTGGCAACTGACCTGGTCAAAGGCCCCACCAGTCAGTCTCTGTAGATAGCATTTAATTAAAAATCCAGAAAATAGTTTAAGCTTTACAAATTCATAGAAAATTCATTTTAATTCAGAAAATTACAAATAAGATATCAAAATGTTCCTAAAAATAAAATCTATCCAATAAAAATGTAAATTGGAATTTTTATTTTTAATAAAAATTTATTTATTTAAAACTCATTATTTAAGCCTTTTCTTTTATTCTTAATTGAATTAAAAATTCAATAATTAGTAAAATTTCCAAAATTAAATAAAAACCAGTAAATAAATAAAGAAAACATTAAAACTAATTTTCTTTATTTGTTATTTTATTAAATCTTTATTAAAGATATTTAAACCCTGATTAATAATTAACCTAATTATTAATTGTTTAAAAATAATAAAATACCAAATACAATATTATTTTTATTTCCAAATTACTAATAACTTCAATTTTAAATGAAGTTATTAATCATAGAATTAAATGATAAATAGCAAACCCTAAATTCCACATGGAATGATATTACAACCCTATCATTTCATGTTATTCCTAAAACCCTAATTCCATTAGGAATCCTAGCTCCACTATTTTATGTGTGAACCCTAAATTGATTCCAAACCTAAACCCAAGTAACATGCGATCATGTTACTTCATTAGTAATCATAGATTCATATCTAGCAACTAAATACTAGTTCAAATCCACATAAGTTATGGGAACCTTATCACTACTAGCACTATGCCCGCGCGTTGCTGCGGAGCAGAAAAAACAATTATTAACTTATAAAAATAGAAAACAATGCATCTGCAATATGCTCTCGCATGGTTAACGCACCTTGTAATAAAAAACTACCATTTTTTGTTCAAATTGGACATGGTTGTCGGAAAATTTTCGTTAATCTTCTCCTTCCTATAGGTGGGTTGAGGGCTTGATACCTGATTAATAAGCTAGAAACACGATAAGAGCAACTCCAAACGAGGTACCAAATCTCTCACTCATCAAGTTATCAAGTGAGTCCCAAGCACCAGATGTCACTCACTTATTTTACGTGTACTCCAACCATCGTACCAAAATCCCACTATTCTGCACAACATGTCTGCAACAGAATTTCACGACAAAACAACAATCAACATGCACACAAATATTCTGAAAAATGGATATTCAATGGTCTATAAAGTTCGACTTCAGTATGACCATTAATAACCTAACAACGCTATGGCAGGGGACATGCCCCTTGTTTGTCCGTGACAACAACCCCGCGCCTTTCGAAGTGCAAACCACTGACAGATTCACAAGGCCTACTACCAGTACCTGGTAAGGCATGGTGGACTGCTGCAGTTAGACCATGAGTTCTTGAACGGCAACTCGCAGTATGCGTTGGTGAGGCAGTACAACAACACCATGGTTAACACACCTTGTAATAAAAAACTACCATTTTTTGTTCAAACTGGACATGGTTGTCGGAAAATTTTCGTTAATCTTCTCCTTCCTATAGGTGGGTTGAGGGCTTGATACCTGATTAATAAGCTAGAAACACGATAAGAGCAACTCCAAACGAGGTACCAAATCTCTCACTCGTCAAGTTATCAAGTGAGTCCCAAGCACCAGATGTCACTCACTTATTTTACGTGTACTCCAACCATCGTACCAAAATCCCACTGTTCTGCACAACATGTCTGCAACAGAATTTCACGACAAAACAACAATCAACATGCACACAAATATTCTGAAAAATGGATATTCAATGGTCTATAAAGTTCGACTTCAGTATGACCATTAATAACCTAACAACGCTATGGCAGGGGACATGCCTCTTGTTTGTCCGTGACAACAACCCCGCACCTTTCGAAGTGCAAACCACTGTCAGATTCACAAGGCCTACTACCAGTACCTGGTAAGGCATGGTGGATTGCTGCAGTTAGACCATGAGTTCTTGAACGGCAACTCGCAGTATGCGCTGGTGAGGCAGTACAACAACACCCTGAGCAAGTTATCGACCAAACATTCAGAGTAACTTGTAGCAGTATATGGTAGCTAGAACACTCGCTGTTCAATATGAGTCCTTAGCATGTACATATTAGTGATACACACACACAAAAAAAGACCTAAGTTAGGTTGTTAAAGGCTCATTCCAAGTTTTTTTTTGAAACGAGGCAAAAGACTTGCCATTTTCATTAATAGAGCAGAAGTACAGATGTTGACCAGTTTATTAGCGGGAAACCGACCGAAAACCGGCACACAGCCACCCTGGCAACCCACAAAAGTTACACACACCACCGAAGAGAGAGTCGCAGTCGAGGTTGCCCACCAACGTCATCGTCATCACCCTGCGGCGACTCCGACTTCACCAAGAAACAACCACCAAAGGAGACCTCACCGAAGCAGCACCACATAGCTCAAGTCAGCCAAAGCCAAACAGGTGACTCCTCACACAGAGACAGGCAGCTCCGACTCTGAGGCGAGCTTTGAAGAGGAGATGCGCAAGACCCGCGCCGAAGAAGACCTTCACCACCGGACCACCCTTGCAGGTCATCGTACGCTGATCAGAAGAAGAATTGAACGAACATAGCAGCTCCGACTTCACGGCAGGGGAAGGCTAGCACGAAGACACTCGGACACGCCGGAAGCCGACTAACAAGGTCTTGCCGCGACCAAACCATCGCCCATCCACGCCATCGTTGCCACACAAGACGCTGCACGTCACACTCACATCGCCGGCCACCAGCCGCGATGTCGTGCAAGTCCAGCCCAGGGAAAGCACGCAGGGGGACTCGATCTTCAAGACGACGCCCTCAAGAGGGGATGCGACGTGAAGCGACGCCGTCGTCCGGCCCTGCACCGCAAGGCCTAGGATTTCACCTGAAGATGAGCGCCGAGGTTGAGGGGAAAGGAGAGCTCCACGACAACCCTTCAAGAAGGAAAGCGACGTCCGCGGACGCCGCGTCGTCAGGCTTTTGCCCGGAGCAACCTAGAGCCCACAACCCCACACAATCGAACGGAACCGAGGCTCATTCCAAGTGAAAACATAGTAATAGTTTCTGCATTGTATGGTTACTTGAACCAATAAGATTGCCAGCCAGGTTGAGGCCAATGCATTTTCTGAACAACCCTATCCTAAATCAGCTATTCAGTGTGCATAAATTCAATCAGCATGCTAAATCATGCAAAAGAGGAGCTACTGAAGTCTGAAACCAACTGTTGGCTAACGTACATCTGCAAAATCATGCAAAAGAGGAGCTACCGAAGTCTGAAACCAACTGTGGGCTGACGTACATCTCTTCTCGGCCGCCGCGGCGCTCGGAGGTGAACCTGTGAAGATCGGTCAGCAAGACTGGGCTGCAGTCGGATGAGATCATGGGGAGGTCGTGGCCGCGAGCATGGCTGGCCGTGGGGTCGCCTGTGGTAGGAAGCCGGGGCGGTGCGCTGTGACAGGCGAACGGCGACTGGATCTTGCCGTCAGGGTGGTGGTTGCTCCGCTCCATGCGGTGCGCACGGGTAGCAGTGGCAGCCGGCAGCGGCGGCGCACGGAGCTCGGCCCAGGCCGTTCCCCTTTTTTCGTACCAGAAGTTCTAGTACCAGAAGTTGATTTTTCCAAGTATTGAGGGGCTAAATGCAAAATAAAAAAAATTATGGACGGACTACGGTCGCATTGCCGTTTAATAGTAAAGACTAATTGACATCCCATGTGTTCATCTTATCAAACCTAGATGATCAGATAGGAACACCTAAGTCTAAACCTTAGTCCTATCCTCAAAATGATCAACCTTATTCATTCCTATTTAGCATCACACCAATGAGATGAACCTCAGGAGCAACCATGCCGAATCCTGAGCATTACCTAACCATATTCCACTAAGCCCTACCAGTGTGAGATACTTAGTAACTATCCTATTTAGGAACCAACCATTCTCTACTTAGAAATCCAATAGCTTATCCAAGACAACCTCAACCCTAATTGTAGTACTTCTTCTTACCTAAGTAAGATGTTCTTCAAAAGTTATTCTTTTGAAGTAAATAAAGAATCATCATCAACCCTACTTATAAGGACCTATAAACCCTAGCTGGCTATCACCAATAAGATGAACCAGTCCTGATAGCAACCTTGTATGAATAATTGCTTAGGCTGCCTAGGCTTAACTCAACCTTACAAGCCTAGGTGTTGATGAATCCAACTAGGTTGTGAGCCATCTACTACTTACTCCAGAAACCAATTAGAACCATAGAACACCATAGAACTCCACAACCCTAATTATCATACCTGTTCTTTATTAAAGAACATATTCTTCAAAAAGTTATTCTTTTGAAGTATATGATAATTAATCATTAACCATGCCATGTAGTGCTAAAACCAACCACTATTCATCACATGTTAGGATTATACCAAATGTTATTGTTGTGTGCTATTAGTGTTATTATTAGGATATATTACAACATCTGTTTATGATACCATGTAACCACACCTGAATAAGAACCTTGTTTATGAATCACTCTAAAAGTGCAACACACCCTGAACTAATCATTACCACTCACTAATCCTAAATCATCGGGGTTAGGACACGCTTAGAACGATTGCATCTCATACTTATGCATTAATGCATTCTTGCCAATCTTTTAAACATCGTCCTTACCGGACGATGATGCTATTTCAGAATTTGGAGTTATTACGTATCGAAGACCTTGTCTGCATAATCTTGCAGTCAAGAAAGGCAAGTTCATCACTTGCTCATGTCAATTGAGTATCTTTATCAAATTACTTGCAAAGTACTATGATTACCACTATTGCATAAAAACCAAAACCACTATTTTCATAACTATGAATATGACTATGTGGTTGGCAATGGAACCATGGATTGTGTTGAAATGGTGGAGGTTCCATTGCAAGGGTTTATATCCATCTAGGATTAAACAACAAATGTCGCCAGTGATTCTTGTGCCGTAATACCCGTGTTAACCATAAGATCCGGAGTGGGACGGAGTAGTCAAAAGTGTTTCCACCTCTCGTTCATCAACGGACGCGCTTTACCGTAGTACACTTGTTATCCAAGGGGGCAAGCTGGTGAGGCTGGGGAGTCCTAAGTCCCCACGGCATTGTCCGTAGTACACTTGTCGCCCGAAGGAGCAAGATGGTGAGGCTGGGGAGTCCTAAGTCCCCACGGTATTGCAGTCTATGATGGGTTGCAGCTACCGGCGTAGGAATGTATGGTAGAGCCCTGCATTGTTGTCGTGGTCGGGGCCCATCCTTAAATGGTGTAAGTGAACCGGCGTGGACCCAGGGTCGGAGTTTGCAACAAAGGGTGGGTGTTCGAGGTAGCGGAGGAACATGATTAGCTAGACCTTATACCGGGCCTCACACGATAGGAAGTGTGGACGGGGAAATTGCCCGGTTGGCACCAAGGTTAAGATCTCTTATGGGTAAAGCAACACACCTCTGCAGAGTATAATGAACCGTGACCTGTCACTCCCTGTTCCGGGATATGGAACTGCGAAAGCTGCCGGAAAGGAGCTCCATGAAGTTCTAGTAAACCGGTGAAGGCTGACGGACATAGTTCTTCTGAATAAAAGCAACCTTTTGAAGAAATGGTTATGAAAACCTGCATTGGTATTAGACTTTCTGGTCTAATGCCGTAGCTAGTGCATTAAACACATCTTTCCTATAATGAACTTGTTGAGTACGCTCGTACTCATCCCACTCTTAAATCCCCTGCTTAGATATGGAGGCATCGAAGGAGTATCTACAGTGCAACTCGAAGGCCGAGGAGTCAACAACTACTTCAATAGACAAGACCCTGTCAGAGGAGTCAGATACCACATACATCAAGGAGAAAACCTAGTTTAGCCATAGAAGGGAACTAGTTTCCTAAACCTAGCTCCTACTTAGCTAGAATCTATTCTTAGCCTCTATAGCTAGTTAAATACTCTACAAATAGAGTTCGTGATAAGACTAGACTACGAGTCGTTCTTTTCGAGTTTATTTGCAGATTTACCTCATTGTAAAATAGGAGGCTGTGCTGATCTTATGTAACAGAGTCTGTATGTAATTCTATAGACATGCCTTGGACCCGCATATGTTTCTGTTGTACCACTCTGAGCGATATAATACTAGTGGAACGGTGTTTCATTGGTGTTATATCAGACTTGCATACTACACCATGCAGTGGTATGCCGGGTCTCCACAATCAGCCCATGGATTGAGCGCCGGTGGTGGAGGCGGAGCAGCCCACGGATTGAGCGCCGGTGGTGGAGGCGGCGGTTGTGGGGCCGAGGTCTGGAGCGCCCATTGTAGGGCCTCTTCCTCCGTGAGGTCCGGTGGCATGATGTCGGTGGCGTACCGGGGCAGCGGCGGCTGCACCGGTCGGTCCACCTGCTACACAAGGACGCTGAGCTTCGCTATCTCATCGTCGGTCATCGCCGGCGGGAGGCCGAACTCGCGGCCCTTGATGTTGTGCAGAATAATGTAGTTGGGTGATACGTCTCAAACGTATCTATAATTTCTTATGTTCCATGCTACTTTATTGATGATACTCACATGTTTTATACACACTTTATGTCATATTTATGCATTTATTGGACTAACCTATTAACAAGATGCCACAGTGCCAGTTTCTGTTTATTATGTCTGTTTATTGCAGAAAAGGCCCAAAAACCAAAGTGCTCGAAAAAATCCAGAAAAATCACAGAAATTCTATTTCACCGGAAGACTCACGGAGCCAGAAGGGCAAGCCAGGGGGAGGCCCAGGGCCTCCTCACAATAGGTCAGCGCGGCCAGAGGGGTGGTCACCCCACCCTATGGGGTGGGCCCCTCGAGACTCTTCCGACTCTGCCTCTTCGCCTATAAGATGCCTCGTGACCTAAATCTTTGACACCGATTGACGAAACTCCAGAAAGACTCCAGGGACGCCGCCGCCATCGCGAAACTCCAATTCGGGGGACAGAAGTCTCTGTTCCGGCACCCTGCCGGGACGGGGAATTGCCCCCGGAGCCATCTCCATCGACTCCACCGCCATCTCCATCGCCATCGCTGTCTCCCATGATGAGGAGGGAGTAATTCACCCCCGAGGCTGAGGGCTCTACCGTAGCTATGTGGTTCATCTCTCTCTCCTTGTGATCTAGTTGAATATCATCTATGTGCTACTCTAGTGATGTTATTAAAGTACTCTATTCCTCCTCCATGATGTAATGTTGACAGTGTGTGCATCATGTAGTACTTGGTATATGCTATGATTGTGATCTCTTGAAGATTATGAAGTTAACTATTACTATGATGGTATTGATGTGATCTATTCCCCCTTTCATAGCTTGTCGGTGACAGTGTGCATGCTATGTTAGTACTCGGTATAATTGCGTTGGTCTATCATGCACTCTAAGGTTATTTAAATATGAACATTGACTGTTGTGGAGCTTGTTAACTCCGGCATTGAGGTGCTCTTGTAGCCCTACACAATTAATGGTGTTCATCATCCAACAAGAGAGTGTAGAGTAGTTTCAGTTATGTGATCAATGTTGAGAGTGTCCACTAGTGAAAGTATGATCCCTAGGCCTTGTTTCCACACATCGAATTTCCGTTTGTTTACTGTTCCATTGCATGTTTACTCGCTGCCATATTTTATTCAGATTGCTATTGTCACTCATATACATTCATACCACTTGTATTTCACTATCTCTTCGCCGAACTAGTGCACCTATACAGCTGACAAGTGTATTAGGTGTGTTGGGGACACAAGAGACTTCTTGCATTGTGATCGCAGGGTTGCTTGAGAGGGATATCTTTGACCTCTTCCTCCCCGAGTTCGATAAACCTTAGGTGATCCACTTAAGGGAAAACTTGCTGCTGTTCTACAAACCTCTGCTCTTGGAGGCCCAACACTGTCTACAGGAATAGAAGCGTGCGTAGACATCAAGCTATTTTCTGGCGCCGTTGCCGGGGAGGAAAGGTAAAAGGCACTCACACTCTGGTCCCAGGTAACTAAGTTATTTTCTGGCGCCGTTGTAAGTGCTCGAAGCTATTTCCTTTAGATCCTGCAATTGCATCTTTTTGTTTCTTGTTTTACACTAGTAAGGCATAATGGAAAACAACTGTGAGCTTTTTAATTTATTTCCTAAGTTAAGACATGAATTGTGTGATGCGAACATTAAAAAACCTATGGAACCTTATTTGCCTGCTAGTAGCAATGTTATTAGTATGAACGCAATCACTGCTAATGCTATGGAGAAGTCTAAGCTTGGGGAAGCTAGTTTTTATGATCTTTTTAGCTTCCCATCTTTAGGGGAGAAAATTTGCTCTGATAATACTTTATCCCCAATATGCGATAACTCTAATGGTGCTTGTGATATTTAAAATCCACCTACTACAAGTACTGCTTTCGAGATACCCATGAAAATTATTGAACGTGTTATGGATAACCGCTATGAAGGGGATGGAACTGTCCATCCTGGAGATCATTTACTGTTTTTGCATGAATTATGCGGGTTATGCAAGTGTGCAGGTATCTCTATGGATGAAGTGAGCAATAAACTATTCTCTATTTCGCTGTCTGGTAAAGCGGCGCATTGGTATAAATTGCTGAAGAATAGTCATTCTCTTGGTTGGGAGGAAATTGTATCTCTCTTTTATTCTAAATTTTATCCTCCTCATGAAGTGCATATTGATAGGAATTACATTTATAATTTTTATCCTCGTGATGGAGAGAGTATTTCTCAAGCATGGGGGAGATTGAAGTCACTAATGCTCAAATGCCCCATTCATGAGCTCCCCCGTAATGTTATTCTTAATAATTTTTATGCAAGGCTTTCAGGACATCACAAGGACTATCTAGATGCCTGTTTGGAGGGATCTTTCACAAGCAAGGAGGTTGAAGCTAGGTGGGACCTTCTTGATCGGATTAAGGAGAACGCTGAAGATTGGGAGAACGACCAAGGTAGAGAGTCAGGTATAAATTATGATTATGAATGCATTGAAACTTTTATGGATACTGGTAAATTTCGAAATATGAGTGCTACCTATGGTCTTGATTCTCAAGTTGCTGCAAATCTTTATAAAGCTTTTGCCTCTCATTTTGAATTGCCTAGGAAGAATTTTGATAAATATCATGAACCTTTTAAAGAGGCTTGCATGAAGGATGAAATTATCGTTAATGATTGCAATAAACATGCTCAAACTCCTAAGAATGCTATTTCCTATAAGCATGCTAATTTTTGTGGAATGCATAGACCTTGTGGAATTAATCAAATTGAAGATGAATATTGTATCCATCATATTAATGAAAAAACTAGAAAGTGGTCTAGGGCTCTAGATGATCTTGGTAAAAAAGTTTGTGCCATCTATCCTTTTATTTGTGAGCTCTGCCATAGAGTGGGTCATTTTAATTTTCAATGCTCCTCCAATGATAATTTGAACCCCATGAGTGCTGCAAATTTGTATTGTGATGATAAAATTACTCCTAATCAGCATGATGAACTTACTTTATTTTTGTGGTGTGAAGAGTTATCAAGAAAAATTTCTTTGTGTGATATTAACGATCTTGATATTGATGACGTCCTGCATGGGTGTTTTTCTTATTGCATTGATAATTGCCATACAAATACTTACATACAAAATATTTTAGAAGATGACACCTTGCCAAAATATGATAGGACCGCTGTGCGTTTTGAACTTATTAATGAAAAGGAGGAATCCTCCCAAGTTTCTTCTATTGTTTCTGGAAATAAATTAGGTTATGTGGAGAAGTGATGACGCGTAAAGCACACGCCCGTTGGGAACCCCAAGTGGAAGGTGTGATGCGTACAGCACCAAGTTTCCCTCAGTAAGAAACCAAGGTTTATCGAACCAGTAGGAGTCAAGAAGCACGTTGAAGGTTGATGGCGGCGGAGTGTAGTGCGGCGCAACACCAGGGATTCCGGCGCCAACGTGGAACCTGCACAACACAACCAAAGTACTTTGCCCCAACATAACAGTGAGGTTGTCAATCTCACCGGCTTGCTGTAACAAAGGATTAGATGTATAGTGTGGATGATGATGTTTGCAGAAAACAGTAGAACAATTGCAGTAGATTGTATTTCAGATGTAAAGAATAGGACCGGGGTCCACAGTTCACTAGAGGTGTCTCTCCCATAAGAATTAGCATGTTGGGTGAACAGATTACAGTTGGGCAATTGACAAATAGCGAGGGCATGACAATGCACATACATGATACGATGAGTATTGTGAGATTTAATTGGGCATTACGACAAAGTACATAGACCGCTATCCAGCATGCATCTATGCCTAAAAAGTCCACCTTCAGGTTATCATCCGAACCCCTTCCAGTATTAAGTTGCAAACAACAGACAATTGCATTAAGTATGGTGCGTAATGTAATCAACACAAATATCCTTAGACAAAGCATCGATGTTTTATCCCTAGTGGCAACAGCACATCCACAACCTTAGAACTTTCTATCACTGTCCCAGATTTAATGGAGGCATGAACCCACTATCGAGCATAAATACTCCCTCTTGGAGTTACAAGCAAAAACTTGGCCAGAGCCTCTACTAGCAACGGAGAGCATGCAAGATCATAAACAACACATGATAGATTGATAATCAACATAACATAGCATTCACTATCCATCGGATCCCAACAAACACAACATATAGTATTACAGATAGATGATCTTGATCATGTTAGGCAGCTCACAAGATCCGACAATGATAGCACAATGAGGAGAAGACAACCATCTAGCTACTGCTATGGACCCATAGTCCAGGGGTGAACTACTCACACATCACTCCGGAGGCGACCATGGCGGTGTAGAGTCTTCTGGGAGATGATTCCCCTCTCCGGCAGGGTGCCGGAGGCGATCTCCTGAATCAGATGGGATTGGCGGCGGCGGCGTCTCTGGAAGGTTTTCCGTATCGTGGCTCTCGGTACTGGGGGTTTCGCGACGAAGGCTTTAAGTAAGCGGAAGGGTAGGTCAGGGGGCGTCACGAGGGGCCCACACACTAGGGCGGCGCGGGCCCCTCCTTGGCCACGCCGCCTTGGTGTGTCGCCACCTCGTGGCCCCACTTCGTCTCCTCTTCGGACTTCTGGAAGCTTCGTGGAAAAATAGGCCCCTGGGCGTTGATTTCGTCCAATTCCGAGAATATTTCCTTACTAAGATTTCTGAAACCAAAAACAGCAGAAAACAGCAACTGGCTCTTCGGCATCTCGTTAATAGATTAGTGCCGGAAAATGCATAAGTATGACATAAAGTATGTATAAAACATGTAGGTATCAGCAATAAAGTAGCATGGAACATAAGAAATTATCGATACGTTGGAGACGTATCAAGAAGCCTCCCTTCAAGCCTCTTCCCCCTAAAGAAGGGAACGAGGAGAAGGAAGAGAAGAAGGAGAATAAGGGAACGAAGAAGAAGAAGAAGAAGAAGGGAGATAAAGAAAAAGAGGTAACGGCATATCCCCGCGTGAATGAGATAACGATAGGTAACCGTAAGTATGTTACTCCTAATGACTATTATGATAATGAATCTGAATACAATGATCTTCCTATGCCCTTTACATACATTAGTGATCATGATTTGAAAGAGCACACTACTTTTGATATTGCAAATCTCTAGGAAACTAATTCTGAAAATGATGATGTTAATAATTGCCATAGTATCAGTACCATCCATGTTTCCTCCCATAATGATATAGAAAGCTCTAAGCTTGGGGATGAGGTGTTTGAAAATCCTTTTGCTACTGATCATTATATGTTTGATACATATCCTTCTAGTAACAGTGATGGTATGGTCACAGATGAACATAATATGAAAGACAACTATTCTATTTCTTATGATGACACTATGCCTCCAATCTTTGATGATTATTATAAAGAATGCTATGATATAGGTATTAACTATCCATATGAAACTTGTCATAGTTATGATTGGATTGCCAAAAACAATTCCCTTAATATGCAACTTGTTTACCATGTTCAAATTCTTGATAATAATCTTGCTCCAATTACTATTAATGAGAACAACTCTTCTTATGCCAAAATTAATGATACTTCTATGCATATGAACCATGATAAGATTTTTTTAAGTGATGGGTATATTGTGGATTTCATCAATGATGCTACTGAAAGTTATTATGAGAGAGGGAAACATGGTTATATGCATCTTAATAATATTAAGTTTCCCCTCTTTATGTTGAGAATCTTGAAGTTACTCGTGTTTTATCTTCCTATGCTTGTCACTTTGTTCTTCATGAATTCATTTGTGTACAAGATTACTTTGCATAGGAAGTGGGTTAGACTTAAATGTGTTTTGAATTTGCTTCTTGATGCTCTCTTTTGCTTCAACTCTTATTTCTTGGGAGTGCATCATTAAAATCACTGAGCCCATCTTAATGGCTATAAAGAAAACACTTCTAGGGAGATAACCCATGTGTTTATTTTACTACAGCAACTTTGTTTTATATTTGAGTCTTGGAAGTTGTTACTACTGTAGCAACCTCTCGTTATCTTACTTTATTGCATTGTTGTGCCAAGTAATGTCTTTGATAGTAAGGTTGATACTAGATTTGGATTACTGCGCAGAAACAGATTTCTGTCTGTCACAAATTTGGGCAGTATTCTCTGTAGGTAACTCAGAAAAATCTGCCAATTTTTGTGTGTGATTCCCAAATATGTACGCAACTTTCATTCAATTTGAGCATTTTCATCTGAGCAAGTCTGGTGCACCTTAAAAATTCGTCTTTACGGACTATTCTGTTTTTGACAGATTCTGCCTTTTATTTCGCATTGCCTGTTTTGCTATGTTTGATGGATTTCTTTATTCCATTAACTTTCAGTAGCTTTTTGCAATGTCCAGAAGTGTTAAGAATGATTATGTCACCTCTGAACATGTGAATTTTGATTATGCACTAACCCTCTAATGAGTTGTTTTGAGTTTGGTGTGGAGGAAGTTTTCAAGGATCAAGAGAGGAGGATGATACAATAAGATCAAGGAGAGTGAAAAGTCTAAGCTTGGGGATGCCCCCGTGGTTCATCCCTGCATATTTCAAGAAGACTCAAGCGTCTAAGCTTGGGGATGCCCAAGGCATCCCCTTCTTCATCGACAAATTGTCAGGTTTCTTCTCTTGAAACTATATTTTTATTCCGTCACATCTTATGTACTTTACTTGGAGCGTCTGTGTGCTTTTATTTTCATTTTTGTTATTTTCATTCTCTGAATAAATGCTTGTGTGGGAGAGAGACACGCTCCGCTGGTTCGTAGGAACACATGTGTTCTTAGCTTTTAGTGTTCATGGCGAAGGTTGAAACTGCTTCGTTAATTGTTATATGGTTGGAAACAGAAAATGCTACATGTGGTAATTGGTATGATGTCTTGAATAATTTGATACTTGCCAATTGTTGTGCTCATATAGATCATGTTTAAGCTCTTGCATCATATACTTTGCACCTATTAGTGAAGAAATACATAGAGCTTGTTGAAATTTGGTTTGCATGATTGGTCTTTCTAAAGTCTAGATATTTTCTGGTAAGGGTTTGAGCAACAAGGAAGACGGTGTAGAGTTTTATAATGCTTGCAATATGTTTTTATGTGAGTTTTGCTGTACCGGTTCATACTTGTGTTTGCTTCAAATAACCTTGCTAGCCTAAGCCTTGTACTGAGAGGGATTACTTCTCGTGCATCCAAATCCCTGAGCCAAAAACTATGCAATTTGTGTCCACCATACCTACCTACTACATGGTATTTCTCTGCCATTCCAAAGTAAATTGCTTGAGTGCTAACTTTAAATTTCTATGCTTTGTCTTTGCAATATATAGCTCATGGGACAAATAGCCTAAAAACTATTGTGGTATTGAATATGTACTTATGTATCTTATTTCTTATTAAGTTGCTTGTTGTGCGATAACCATGTTCCTGGGGACGCCATCAACTACCCTTTGTTGAATATCATGTGAGTTGCTATGCATGTTCGTCTTGTCTGAAGTAAGGGCGATTTACCATGAGTTGAATGGTTTGAGCATGCATATTGTTAGAGAAGAACATTGGGCCACTAACTAAAGCCATGATCCATGGTGGAAGTTTCAGTTTTGGACAACAATCCTCAATCTCTTATGAGAATATTATTTGTTGTTGAATGCTTATGCATTAAAGAGGAGTCCATTATCTGTTGTCTATGTTGTCCCGGTATGGATGTCTAAGTTGAGAATAATCAAAAGCGAGAAATCCAATGCGAGCTTTCTCCTTAGACCTTTGTACAGGCGGCATAGAGGTACCCCTTTGTGATACTTGGTTAAAACATATGTATTGCAGTGATAATCCAGGTAATCCGAGCTAATTAGGACAAGGTGCGGGCACTATTGGTAATCTATGCATGAGGCTTGCAACTTGTAGGATATAATTTACATAATACATATGCTTTATTACTACCGTTGACAAAATTGTTTCTTGTTTTCAAAATAAAAGCTCTAGCACAAATATAGCAATCAATGATTCCCTCTTTGAAGGGCCTTTCTTCTACTTTTATGTTGAGTCAGTTTACCTACTTCCTTCCATCTCAAGAAGCAAACAGTTGTGTGAACTGTGCATTGATTCTTACATACTTGCATATTTGCATTCATCATATTACTTTATGTTTACAACTATCCATGAGATATACATGTTACAAGTTGAAAAGCAACCGCTGAAACTTAATCTTCCCTTGTGTTGCTTCAATGCATTTACTATGAATTTATTGCTTTATGAGTTAACTCTTATGCAAGACTTATTGATGCTTGTCTTGAAAGTACTATTCATGAAAAGTCTTTGCTATATGATTCAGTTGTTTACTTATTGTCTTTACCATTGCTTTGGATCGCTCCATTCATTACATGTGCTTACAATAGTATTGATCAAGATTATGATATCATGTCACTTCAGAAATTATCTTTGTTATCGTTTACCTACTCGGGACGAGTAGGAACTAAGCTTGGGGATGCTTGATACGTCTCAAACGTATCTATAATTTCTTATGTTCCATGCTACTTTGTTGATGATACTCACATGTTTTATACACACTTTATGTCATATTTATGCATTTATTGGACTAACCTATTAACAAGATGCCACAGTGCCAGTTTCTGTTTATTATGTCTGTTTATTGTAGAAAAGGCCCAAAAACCAAAGTGCTCGGAAAAATCCAGAAAAATCACAGAAATTCTATTTCACCGGAAGACTCACGGAGCCAGAAGGGCAAGCCAGGGGGACGCCCAGGGCCTCCTCACAATAGGTCGGCGCGGCCAGAGGGGTGGTCACCCCACCCTATGGGGTGGGCCCCTCAGGACTCTTCCGACTCCGCCTCTTCGCCTATAAGATGCCTCGTGACCTAAATCTTCGACACCGATTGACGAAACTCCAGAAAGACTCCAGGGACGCCGCCGCCATCGCGAAACTCCAATTTGGGGGACAGAAGTCTCTGTCCCAGCACCCTGCCGGGACGGGGAATTGCCCCCGGAGCCATCTCCATCGACTCCACCGCCATCTCCATCGCCATCGTTGTCTCCCATGATGAGGAGGGAGTAATTCACCCCCGAGGCTGAGGGCTCTACCGTAGCTATGTGGTTCATCTCTCTCTCCTTGTGATCTAGTTGAATATCATCTATGTGCTACTCTAGTGATGTTATTAAAGTAGTCTATTCCTCCTCCATGATGTAATGTTGATAGTGTGTGCATCATGTAGTACTTGGTATATGCTATGATTGTGATCTCTTGAAGATTATGAAGTTAACTATTACTATGATGGTATTGATGTGATCTATTCCCCCTTTCATAGCTTGTCAGTGACAGTGTGCATGATATGTTAGTACTCGGTATAATTGCGTTGGTCTATCATGCACTCTAAGGTTATTTAAATATGAACATTGACTGTTGTGGAGCTTGTTAACTCCGGCATTGAGGTGCTCTTGTAGCCCTACACAATTAATGGTGTTCATCATCCAACAAGAGAGTGTAGAGTAGTTTCAGTTATGTGATCAATGTTGAGAGTGTCCACTAGTGAAAGTATGATCCCTAGGCCTTGTTTTCACACATCGAATGTCCGTTTGTTTACTGTTCCATTGCATGTTTACTCGCTGCCATATTTTATTCAGATTGCTATTGTCACTCATATACATTCATACCACTTGTATTTCACTATCTCTTCGCCGAAATAGTGCACATATACATCTGACAAGTGTATTAGGTGTGTTGGGGACACAAGAGACTTCTTGCATTGTGATCGCAGGGTTGCTTGAGAGGGATATGTTTGACCTCTTCCTCCCTGAGTTCGATAAACCTTGGGTGATCCACTTAAGGGAAAACTTGCTGCTGTTCTACAAACCTCTGCTCTTGGAGGCTCAACACTGTCTACAGGAAAAGAAGCGTGAGTAGAAATCATTGGGAAACCCCAAGAGGAAGGTATGATGAGGAAAGCAACAAGTTTTCCCTCGGAAAGAAACCAAGGTTTATTCGACTAGTAGGAGAAAGAAATCATTTCTGAAGGTGTTGCTAGCTAACTTTGGCAGGGCACACTACCGATGTCAGCAACAACGTGGAACCAGCACACAACACAACCAAACTACGTTGCCCCAACTTAAAGTGAGGTTATCAATCTCACTGGTTTTGCTGAAAGTTTTGCTGAAAACAAAGGATTAGACGTATAGTGTGGAAATAGATATTTGTTTGCAGTGAAATAAAGAGAGCAGAGCTTGCAGTAGATGGATTTATCAGTGTAAAAGAAAGTACCGGGATCCACAGTTCACTAGAGGTGTCTCCATAAAGATAAATAACATGTTGGGTAAACAAATTACAGCTGGGCAATGACAGAATAAAGACCATACATTACAAGATGATTACCATGAGATTCATTTGAGCATTACAACAACATTCATAGAACGTAATTCAACTGCATCTATGACTAACAATCCACCCTCAGAATATCATTCGAACAACTTTGGTTATTAAGTTGCAAGATTATTGCATTAAGTAAAATGTGCAAAGTAAACTATAAAATTATCCTTGGATAAAGCATTGTTGTTTTCTCCCTAGTAGCAACAACACATCTACAATCTTAGGAGTTATTGTCACTCTCCCAGATTACTAGAGGCATGGACCCACTATCGAGCATAAATACTCCCTCTTGGAGTCACAAGCATATACTTGGCTAGAGCATCTACTAGCAAGAGAGAGCATGCAAGATCACAAATAACATATAAAACATGTCTATAATCAACTCAATCATATTATTCAATATTCATCGGATCCCAGCATACACAACATGTAGCATTACATCAAGATGATCTTGATCATGTTAGGTAGCTCATAAGATCTAAACATGACGCATAAGGAGGAGAAGACAACCATCTAGCTACTGCTATGGACCTGTAGTCCAAAGAAGAACTACTCACACATCAGTTCGGAGGCGGGCATGGTGATGAAGAGGCCTCCGGTGATGATCTCCCACTCCGGTTGGGTGTCGGGAAGAGCTTCAGAACCCTCCCGAACTAAGGTCAACGATGGCGGTGGCTACAGAAATTTTCATGGATGGATGCTCGGGTGTTTAGGTTTTTCCCAAGGATGTCAATTTATAGGCGAAAGGGCGATTTCGGTGGGCTCCCGAGGGGCCCACACCATACCTAGGCGTGGCTAGGGGGCCCACACCTAGGGGTGGTGTGGCTGCCTCCCGGCTCTTCTCCGTCTCCCCTTTGGACTCCGTCTTCGTGACAACAAAATAGGAATTTTGGCTTTCGTTTCGTCCAATTCCGAGAATATTTTCAGAATAACTTATCTGGAATACAAAACAGCAGAAAAGAGGAACTGACATTGTGGCATCTTGTTAATAGGTTAGTTTCAGAAAATGCATAAAAATACCACGAAGTATAAACAAAACATATAGAAATTGGTGTAAACAAGCATGGAGCATAAAAAATTATAGATACATTTGCAACATATCAGCATACCCAAGTTTAACTCCTGCTCGTCCTCGAGTAGGTAAGTGATAACAAAAATAGTTTTTGAGGTGACATGCAGCCAACACAATCTTGATCAAGTTATTGTAAAAGCATTGTGAGCTGAGATCAAATGTGGTGACCCTGCATACCACTGCATGTTGTAGTATGCCAGTCGTTGATATAACATTCACGAAGTACCATTCCGCAAATATTACATCCCTCAGAGTAGTACAACAGAACATAGCAGGTCCATAACTCATTCATTTATTATTACAAGCATATTACACATATTGTCTCGGAGCTCCTCTTGGGTCCTAAGAGAGATACTCCTGGGTTCGAGGCGAACCCAACTTAACTTACAATATAGAAGTTTCACCAGGTTATACATTTATTCTCTCGAGCAGCTAAGTATTAAGAGTTCACGCTTCTCGGCTACTACTACTACTCGATATGTTTAGGCTTGATCTCCTCCGGAAGCCTCCCCGGTTCCGTAGACTATGAGGTAGTCTACGCCTTCAATACCTCCAGAGAGGTCTGGTTCTTCATAGCCGATGATCTCGGCTCCTTCAGGGTTGTCGTAGTCCTCCTCCAGACGATTCAGACAATCTAAGAAAGGGATTTAAGAGTGGGATGAGTACGAGCGTACTCAACAAGTTCATTATAGATAAGAGGTGTTTTTATGCACTAGCTACGATATTAGACCAGAAAGTCTAATACCAATGCAGGTTTTGATAAACATTTCTTCAAGAGGTTGCTTTTATTTCAAAGAGCTATGTCCGTCAGCCTTCACCGGTTTACTAGAACTTCATGGAGCTCCTTTCCGGCCGCGTTCGCAGTTCCATATCCCGGAACAGGGAGTGACAGGTCACGGTTCTTTACACTCTGCAGAGGTGTGTTGCTTTACCCATAAGAGATCTTAACCTTGGTGCCAACCGGGCAGCTTTCCCGTCCACACTTCCTTCGGTGTGAGGCCCGGTATAAGGTCTAGCCAATCATGTTCCTCCGCTACCTCGAACACCCACCCTTTGTTGCATGCCCCGACCCTGGGTCCACGCCGGTCCCATTATTCTCGTAGATTTCAGGGTGGACCCCGACCACGACGTCAATGCAGGGCTCTACCATACATTCCTACGCAGGTAGCTGCAACCCATCATAGACCGCAATACCGTGGGGACTTAGGACTCCCCAGCCTCACCGCTTGCTCCTTCGGGCGACAAGTGTACTACGGACTATGCCGTGGGGAATTAGGACTCCCCAGCCTCACCGCTTGCCCCCTTGGATTACAAGTGTACTACGGTAAAGCGCATCCGTTGATGAACGAGAGGTGGAAACAATTTTGACTACTCCGTCCCACTCCGGATCTTATGGTTAACACGGGTATTATGGCACAAGAATCACTGGCGACATTTGTTGTTTAATCCTAGATGGATATAAACCCTTGCAATGGAACCTCCACCATATCAACACAATCCATGGTTCCATTGCCCACCACATAGTCATATTCATAGTTATGAAAATAGTGGTTTTGGTTTTTATGCAATAGTGATAATCATAGTACTTTGCAAGTAATTTGATAGAGATATTCAAATGACATGAGCAAGTGATGAACTTGCCTGAACACTGCAAAGTTTTGCAGTTGGATGGTGTGGACTGACCCTTGTCCTCTGTTTCTGAAAAATAGCATCATTGTCCGATAAGGGCAATGGTTAAAGAAGCAATTATGCATGATTCCTGTTTTAGGGTTTGTTCCCCCTTCCGATGACATTATTATTTCATGTAAGAGGTTAATACTAAGATTGATTTGGAGATACTATATTTAGGGTAAATACAACCTTGAAATGTTGTCAAGGTGTTTTTAAAGTCCAAATGCATTAATGGACTTATTTTTATTATTGAAAATAATATGTGTGATTTAAATGATTATTTAAATCATTAAGTTGAGACTTATTCTTAATTGTCTTCAAAAATTCTCTTTGATATTTTATTTAGATAGAGAATTTTATGCTGATCAATTTTCATATTTTTAATTATTTTTTTAGAGCTTTTATCTATTTTCTATTTAATTTCAAAGTTTCTGGTTTTAATGAATTTGTGAAATTACTATAGTGCCCCTGGACCCACCTGTCAGGGTGGCCCAGCGGGTTAAGTCTAACCCGAGCCGCCTGTCTGGCTCGGTCGGACGCACCCGTCCCCTTCCTCGCTCGCTCGCGCTAACCCTAACTCCCCTTGAGCTATGGCGACTCGCGTCGCCGTCGCCTTCGCCGATTTTCTCCGGCCGCCTCCGGCCATCGCCGGCGGTGAGATGGGGCGCATCTAAACCGCCTCTCGACGGCGCACCAGATCAACAGCGTCGATCTGGTACTCGTCTCCTCCTCTTCTCGCCCCCAACTCATCTGCTCGCCAGGCCGTGGTGATCCGCGACGATTCGTCGCCCACCGACTATCCTGGCGCCGTGGCGCCGCCGTGGTGTTACTGGCGTTGCGGCGAGGTGGTGCCTGGCTCGGCTTGGCCTGGCGCCGCCGTTCGCCCGGCGTGTGCCGCCGTGGCGCCATGGCCGAGCTTCTTTCCGCTTCACCTGTAAGTTCTCCCCTCCTCCTTCTTCCTCTGTTACCTGTTCTACCTCTTCTCCTTCCTCTGGATGCCCTGGCATCCATCTGGTTGTGCTGCTGCTGCTCCTGCGCCTATGTTCTCTGCGCCAGGCTAGCTCTGGTGCTGCTATGATGTGCTAGTTGTTGCTGCCATATGCGCCATGGATTCTAGCTGTTGTGCTTGTGCTGCTGCTATGCGTATGCTGCTGCTGTGCATATGCTGCTTCTGTGTGTGCTGCTCTTCTCTATGTCTTGATGTTGTAACTCATGAGCTCTTGCTCTTGAGCATACTGTGATGCTTATGCTCAATTAAGTTGTTCATGCTGTTGCTATGTGTATCATGCCTCTCCTGTGTGTGCATTTCTTTGCCCCTGGCTTGATTATTATGCATAATCCTTGCATTATGCAAGTGCCAGTGCCTCTAATTGGCTAACCCCTTGTGCTGTTGTTCATATTAATGCCCTGTTGAGCATGCTTGCTACAAGATCTCACCATCCTTGGATGGTTTGCTCCTGTATATGACTGATTTAATTATCTGTGATATAGTTGTTAATGTCCTGTGGCTGAGTAATTCATATTGTTAATGTATTGTTGCTGGGCTGAGCTGTAACATGCTCTGTCATGCTTTAGCAAGCTCCTGATGATCAGATGATCATCAGTGCTGGTAAAGGCTGCTGTTTGGTGTTTGTGCCTCACTGCTGCTCATTCTGTGATGTGTGTGTGTCACACAGGCTTGTGTTGGTGTGTGATGGTGCTTGCTCAAGCAGCTACTGATGCTTGCAGTGATCCATTGGATCACCTGCAAGTTTCTGGTTCATAATTTACTTATTGATATCATTTATCTGTGTTGCCTTAGTTGATTAAGTGGATAATTGATGTGAACTGCGGAGCAGTAATGATCATATAGATTGATTTAGTGAAGCTAGAGGGATGCCAAAAATTGTTGGGAACCCTAGCTCACTCTGAACCCATCTGGGTAATGATGCAGTGGCTTGGTGTGTGGTCTTTTGGGTTTGAGGTGGCCCTGACAGTCTTTTGATGCTGTCCAAGGGTAGCTCCCCTTCTCTGTGGCTTGCTGTGGTTGGTGAATCTCTCACTGGAAGAAACCATGTTGGTTTTCCAGCTACCTTTGCTGTTGACAACAAAAATAGACATAATTTGTCTAATGTCTGATGGCTTGCTAGGCTTTAGGTGCTAGATGATTTTGAATGGCTAGTTAGGGATTAATCCAGGTTGGATTTCTCTGGTATGTCATCTTGTTGACATGCCAATGTTCCCTTGGTAATTTCCCTCTTACTTTTCTCTAATTTGCTTGCACCAAAAGGCTTAGTAGCCAGATGATGATACAAACAGGGTACTCACTCCCTTTTGCTTGTGTGTGTTTGATGCACATACTTATTTATGAGCAAGACAGATGCTTGCTCATGATTCTTGTGTATACCTCACTCCAGCTCCTAGATTGAGTTGTTGATGTAGAGGATTTCTTCTGAGTGGTTGGTTTGATTCAGGGATGAGCTGGTGCTTGTCCTGCTCCTCCTTGCAAGCTTGTGATGCTTGGGTTAATTTCTGTGGTTACTGGAATGGTTGAACAGCAGTGGCTGTTCTTCCTGTTCTTGCTGTTCTTGCTGTGTTCTTACCCTGATGATGCTTGTCGACGAAATGGCTAGGGTTTGGATGTGAAAAGTTTATATATGCCCTGCCCTTGCCTCTCTGGTCGACAACAGGGCCTGGTCATTTTGGTGACTCTCCCTGGCTGTGTGTGCTAGTGGGCATGCACACTGCCTTGTGAGCTGCCTGTGTGGTTCCTGGTTGGGACTTGGTCCATTTGGTGGATCAGTGATGTCTACGGGAGCTTCTATTCTTGTAGACAGTGTTGGGCCTCCAAGAGCAGAGGTTTGTAGAACAGCAGCAAGTTTCCCTTAAGTGGATCACCCAAGGTTTATCGATCTCAGGGAGGAAGATGTCAAAGATATCCCTCTCATGCAACCCTGCAACCACAAAGCAAGAAGTCTCTTGTGTCCCCAACACACCTAATAGGTGCACTAGTTCGGCGAAGAGATAGTGAAAAACAGGTGGTATGAATAAGTATGAGAAGTAGCAACAGCGCCAGAAAAGTGCTTTGCTGTCCAGGACTGGCGTGTGGTTGATGGTGGTAATATTGCAGACAGTACAGATGCAGTAGAACAGTAAATAAGCAGCGATAGCAGTATTTAGGAACAAGGCCTAGGGATCATACTTTCACTAGTGGACACTCTCAACATTGATCACATAACAGAATAAATAGATAGATGCTAGACTCTACACGCTCTTGTTGGATGATGAACACCACTAATTGTGTAGGATTACACGAACCCTCAATGCCGGAGTTAACAAGCTCCACAATATTCGATATTCATGTTTAAATAACCTTAGAGTGCAAGATAGATCAACATAACCAAATAGGTCACATCAATACCATCATAGTAATAGTTAACTTCATAATCTACAAGAGATCACAATCATAAACTACGCCAAGTACTACATGATGCACACACTGCCACCTTTACACCATGTAGGAGGAATAGAGTACTTTAATAACATCACTAGAGTAGCACATAGATGAATTGTGATACAAAACTCATATGAATCTCAATCATGTAAAGCAGCTCATGAGATCATTGTATTGAAGTACATAGGAGAGAGATTAACCACATAGCTACCGGTACAGCCCCGAGCCTCGATGGAGAACTACTCCCTCCTCATGGGAGACAGCAGCGTTGATGAAGATGGCGGTGGTGTCGATGGACAAGCCTTCCGGGGGCACTTCCCCGTCCCGGCGGCGTGCCGGAACAGAGACTCCTGTCCCCCAGATCTTGGCTTCGCGATGGCGGCGGCTCTGGATGGTTTCTCGTACCGTGGCTTTTTTCGTATCGAGGTTTTAGGTCGAGGGGCTTCTTATAGACGAAGAGGCTGCGTCAGAAGGTCAACGAGGCGGTGTCACCACAGGGGGGCGCGGGCCACCCCTGGGCCGCGCCGGCCTACCTCCTGGGGGGCCTGTGTCCCCTCTCTGGCGGCTCTCGGGTGTTCTGGATGCTTCCGGGGATTCTAAGATGCTGGGCGTTGATTTCGTCCAATTCCGAGAATATTTCCTTACTAGGATTTCTGAAACCAAAAACAGCAGAAAACAGGAACTGGCACTTCGGCATCTCGTCAATAGGTTAGTTCCAGAAAATGCATAAATATGATATGAAGTATGCATAAAACATGTAGATATCATCAATAATGTGGCATGGAACATAAGAAATTATCGATACGTCGGAGACGTATCAGCATCCCCAAGCTTAGTTTCTGCTCGTCCCGAGCAGGTAAACGATAACAAAGATAATTTCTGGAGTGACATGCCATCATAATCTTGATCACACTATTGTAAGCATATGTAATGAATGCAGCGATCAAAACAATGTAAATGACATGAGTAAACAAATGAATCATATAGCAAAGACTTTTCATGAATAGTACTTCAAGACAAGCATCAATAAGTCTTGCATAATAGTTAACTCATAAAACAACAATTCAAAGTAAAGGTATTGAAGCAACACAAAGGAAGATTAAGTTTCAGCGGTTGCTTTCAACTTGTAACATGTATATCTCATGGATAGTTGTCAATCCAAAGTAATATAACAAGTGCAATATGCAAGTATGTAGGAATCAATGCACAGTTCACACAAGTGTTTGCTTCTTGAGATGGAGAGAAATAGGTGAACTGACTCAACATAAAAAGTAGAAGAAAGGCCCTTCAACGAGGGAAGCATTGATTGCTATATTTGTGCTAGAGCTTTGATTTTGAAAACATAAAGAGAGTATAAAAGTAAAATTTTGAGAGGTGTTTGTTGTTGTCAACGAATGGTAGTGGGCACTCTAACCCCCTTGCTAGACAAACCTTCAAAGAGCGGCTCCCATTTTATTTTATTTTTGTGTGGCACTCCTTCCAACCTTTCTTTCACATACCATGGCTAACAGAATCCTCGGGTGCCTTCCAACAATCTCATACCATGAAGGAGTGCCTTTTTATTTTAGTTTTATTATGATGACACTCCTCCCCACCTTTGCTTTCTCAAGCCATGGCTAACCGAATCCTTCGGGTGCCGTCCAACAATCACATACCATGGAGGAGTGTCTATTTTTGTTAATTAATTTGGGACTGGGAATCCCATTGCCAGCTCTTTTTGCAAAATTATTGGATAAGCGGATGAAGCCACTAGTCCATTGGTGAAAGTTGCCCAACAAGATTGAAAGATTAACACCACATACTTCCTCATGAGCTATAAAACATTAACACAAATCAGAGGTGATAAATTTTGAATTGTTTAAAGGTAGCACTCAAGCAATTTACTTTGGAATGGCGGAGAAATACCATGTAGTAGGTAGGTATGGTGGACACAAATGGCATAGTGGTTGGCTCAAGGATTTGGATGCATGAGAAGTATTCCCTCTCGATACAAGGCTTAGGCTAGCAAGGTTATTTGAAACAAACACAAGGATGAACCGGTGCAGCAAAACTCACATAAAAGACATATTGTAAACATTATAAGACTCTACACCGTCTTCCTTGTTGTTCAAACTCTTACTAGAAATTATCTAGACCTTAGAGAGACCAATTATGCAAACCAAATTTTAGCAAGCTCTATGTATTTCTTCATTAATAGGTGCAAAGTATATGATGCAAGAGCTTAAACATGAGCACAACAATTGCCAAGTATCACATTATCCAAGACATTTTACCAATTACTACATGTATCATTTTCCGTTTCCAACCATATAACAATTTAACAAAGCAGTTTCAACCTTCGCCATGAAAATTAAAAGCTAAGAACACATGTGTTCATATGAACCAGCGGAGCGTGTCTCTCTCCCACACAAGCATTTATTCAAACAAAAGCAAAAACTAAAACACACAGACGCTCCAAGTAAAGTACATAAGATGTGACCGAATAAAAATATAGTTTCAAGAGAAGGAACCTGATAATTTGTCGATGAAGAAGGGGATGCCTTGGGCATCCCCAAGCTTAGATGCTTGAGTCTTCTTGAAATATGCAGGGATGAACCACCGGGGCATCCCCAAGCTTAGAGCTTTCACTCTCCTTGATCATAGTATATCATCCTCCTCTCTTGACCCTTGAAAACTTCCTCCACACCAAACTCAAAACAACTCATTAGAGGGTTAGTGCATAATCAAAATTCACATGTTCAGAGGTGACACAATCATTCTTAACACTTCTGGACATTGCCCAAATGTCAACACCCGGATTTTTAAGTCCAGATGCCTATTATGTCATTCATCGCAATCCCAGGATAATGTTGTTGCGAGGCATAATAGTCGAATATCACAGTCATTATTTATTACAAGCCATAATGTCATACAATCTTGAATCACATGATTCATATTACTTAAATAGTTGATCCTTCAATCAACATACATACACAAGTTCATACATAGCGGAAGCGTAACTATAGATGGACTCTCTAGTCCACAGGCCAACATTTGACGTCAGAAACCCTTAGTTGTCGTAGGCGTCCTGCTGGTCATCCTCGGGATAATTCTGTTCATCATCGTACTCTGGCCATTTGAATAGCCAGGGACAAAGCCGTAAGTACTTTAAGTACTTGCAAACTAATACTAGTGTAAAATGCTCACTAAGGGTATTAAATCTCTAGTTTATCTTGCGTAAGCCAGATTTTAGTTCACAAGCTTGGATCATGTGCTAACTAACTCAAATGGGAACATTAGTGTCATTCCCACATCATTGGGAATATTTCAACAAGTCACCATATCACCATTCACAAACACTAAGGTTTTCAAAATATCTGACACCGGAAACTGTATGGCCCTTCCAACCGTCCGTAACCGTGGACACGGCTATTCGAATAGATTTACACTCTGCAGAGGTTGCACACTTGTGCCACAACATTTGATTTCATCCGTCGGAAGAACTCCGAGTCACCGTAACACAGTACGCGGATCATCAACCATAACCTTTCACTTACACATCCTAGTATGAGTACCTCTCCCCATGAGCTTGGCCTCCAAGTGAAAACCAACTGTTAACCTGGGAACTGCACAGGGCTTGGCCGTACAATTTCACCTCACTTCACATCATATCTTAACAACGGAGGCAGCCTCGGCATAACCCCTATGACGTGTGTTCAGAGGGAACTCATACTAAAATCTATAAACTTCCAGTTAAGCCCTACCCATAATCAGGTATTGTGGGGGTACTCAAAAATTGGAAAGGTATCGCATTCAAACCAATATCAGGGTTTTATCAAAAATCACTATCTTCTCTTGTTCACCTTCAACTTCACATCATTCAATGGAATGCTTCACCATTCCAAGGTTTCAACAAGTCATATGTTCCCATCTAAAGTAGTCAAGTTTTAGTATTTTAGCACTAGCACTAATCATGAGGGGTGCTACATTGCTTTGCTAACTTTGCTACTCTAGTAGTTGTATTCCCTATACCATTTGATATCAACTCTTTGAAAACACAACAAGTAAAACTTGTATGATATAAATGTAGGATAGGATTGTATGAAGAAAGATAAAAATCATGGTGCCTTGCCCAAGGAGGGCTTTGCACTTTGCAAGAGTATTAGCTTGCCTTGGTAGTTCTCTAGGTTTTCTTCTTCCTCTTCTGGGTAGAATTCTCCTTCCTCTTGGAAATCTCCGGTGCTAGCGTCTAAATTTGAATACGAGGTATAATCACTAAAAAAGCTCAAGGACTATACTAAGCACATCATTATCTCACACCATCTAGGCTAAGCACACACATAAAATAATTAGGTGCATTGGTTTTCTTTATTAAAGAAAAATGATTTCCCCTCATAGCATATGTAGTTAATGAATCTCCATTTAGTTCTTGAGGAAACTAATTTCCTCTCATTGAAATCTTCTTAAGATTTAACTTCTCAAATAACCATACTTGAATTCATATTGACCAAAGTCAACATTCATTATTAGTATTTGAGAAAATGATTTAAATGAGGTATGTCACCTCATACCATTTTATAATTCTATAAATGATTTAAATCTCCAAATATTCATATAGGAGTGTTTGGACCTGGGGTACAAACATCACATGAATTCATTTGGGACAAGATTTAAATGAAGTAAAATACTTCATATGCTTTACATAATAGTTTTGGACAATATCACATAGCTAAACTAGCCATATAGTCCATTAATTAGTCTAGGGCATGATCATGCAGAGTGACCACACCATTTTCTTGCAGAAACAATTGGTGTAAGTCAAATGTGAGCTATAGGAGTTGGAATTAATTCATTATCTATTTTGGTTGATTTTTAATAATTATTTGAATATGAAAAAGTCCCTGCCTTCTTCGTTTTATCATTTTATTTCCACAACAGATCTCGAGGTGAGACTAGTGGCATAATGTAGATCTTTTTGCTAGCTTTCCAAATATATAAAGTTTGTTAAATTTGGCCAAGCCAAACAGATTCTATGAATTTTCAAAGTTGGGTTCTGTATTGAATTCAAACTAAATTTATTAAACAAGTTTTGAATTACACGGGCTGGCGGGAAAAACTACTGGGCTCAATTGTTTTAAAACGGCCCAAGGCCAGCCCACCACGCATCTGTGCACGCACGGGCCGCCTGACAGTGGGCTCCACTCGTCAGAGACTCATAACGCCCGAAGCGGTATGGATCAACGAGGCGCGTTGGATTAGAACGCGATCTAACGGCTCACAGACATCGTCGTCGACGGCGAGAGAGGGGTTCGCCGGTGGCGCAGGTAGGGGGTCGGAGGGCTTACGGTGGCTCCAGCTAGGGTTGGCAGTATGCTCGACGAGGTTGTAGACGACGGCGAGGCTCCTGGTAGCAGCGGCGTCGCTTGGGGAGGCCTGGATCGACGGCGATTGCTGCAGAGCTTCCGCGGCAGTGAGGCGTCGATTGGCCTTGCTCCGGCGACGATTGAGGTGGCTACTGGTGCTGGGCGAGGCGGTGGTGAGTGGTGATCATGGTGGTGTGCTTGGTTGTGTCCCGGGAGGTCTCTATTTATAGGAGGGAGAGGGTGCTGCGAGGCATGGAGCTGGTCGTCGCGGGCGCGGCGTCTCCGGCGAGCTAGAGGGCTAGGCGTGACGCAGCGACGATCGTGAGGGTACGGCGAATCCGCGAGCGTCCGTGGCAAGTTAATGCGATGCGTACGGTGGTCGGGTCCTTGCTCGTACTGGCGCGGCCGTGGCGGGCACGTTCGTCCTCTCCGGCGGCCGTGGTCGCCAAGGCATGACGTCGGCGTGTCCGGCGGGCTCCGCGTGGCGAGAAAGGTACTACGGCGCGCGGATGTGGTCGGGTACGGCGAGATTTGGCGGGCGCCGCGTGGGCGTGTCCGTGCGCCAGTGACGTCGCCCATGCCGCGCGCGGCGTACCTGGGCGTACCTGGGCGCGTGTCGTCCGGGTCCTGTCGTCGTCTCCTCGGTCAAGGGCGAGTACGGGAAATCTTCTGGGATCGAGGGCGAGCTACTGGACAAGGTGGCGAGGTGGAACGTGGAGGGAAAGAGAGGGGAAGGTGTCGAGGTGGAACGTGGCCGGCATGGCCATGTCCACGCCATGTCTGGCCTCTCCTGGGGTTTCCTTGGCATGAGCTCGGTGTAGGAGTGTCTGGGGGTCATGGCTAGGGCAAGTAGTGGTCAAGGTTTGGCCAGGTTTGATCACATTTTGAATTTTGTGAATCTTGCATATGTTTCAATGTCTCATCTTCTCTTGATCATAACTCTTGATCCAAAGTGAATTTGGTATCATGATCTTTACAAAAGTTGTTCACCTTGTTGTGTACTTGGATGACATGCAAAGAGTTGGATTTGTTTAGTTTAGAAATTTTGAAATAGAGAGGCTCAAAGTGGTGACCAGACTATAAAAGTCAGAAATGGCCATTATCATATGTGATCATATTTTCAATTTTGAATTTGGTTTAAATGGTATATCTTTGATTCTCAAAGTTGTAATTACTCTTTGATATCATTTTACAAATATTGGTGAAGATCAAATGGGTCTAGGGTCAGATTTACAAAAATGGCATAGACCATATGATAGGGTTTTTAGGGTTTTAATAATATTTGATTTCTTTCTCTTTTTCATTGATTTGATTTGTGATCCTTACTTGATCACTCTAGGGTTTTAGAATTCATCTTACTCACAAATATAACACTCATCATGGCATATCACTCAAAATGCACAAGTCCTATGCAGGGTACTATATGCAAAGTAAAAGTTTTTGTTGATTCTGAAATTTGGAGATTTGTAATTGTTCTACTTCCTTTATTTGAAATTTGGGATGTTACAAACCCTTCCCCCTTACAAAAGATCTCGTCCCGAGATCTTAAAGAAAATTAGGTGCTAAAGAGATCTGGGTATTCCTTCTTCATATCTTCCTCTCGCTCCCAAGTGGCTTCATCTTCGGTATGATTGCTCCACTGTATCTTCAGGAACTTGATGCTTCTGGTGCGAGTGGTTCTGTATGCCTCTTCCAAGATGCGAATCGGCACTTTGCGGTATGTCAGATCTTGGTTGATATCCACCGAACGGTGATCGATGTTCTTGAACACTTCAGTCTTCTCAGGAACTTCAAGGCACTTCCTAAGGAGTGAGATGTGAAACACGTTGTGTACAGCCGACATTTCTTCGGGCAACTCCAGTTGATAGGATACTTCTCCTCGGCGACTCAGAACTTTGAAGGGTCTGACATATCGGGGTGCAAGCTTTCCTTTCAGCTGAAATCTCTGCATTCCTTTCAGGGGGGATACTTTAAGATAGACAAAATCTCCGATCTCAAAGGTCATTTCTTGGCGTCTCTTGTCAGCGTAGCTCTTCTGCCTGGATTGCGCCGTCTTGAGGTACTCTCGAATCTTGTGCACCTTCTCTTCGGCTTCACGAAGTACATCAGGTCCAAAGACTTGACTTTCTCCGACTTCCGACCAGTTCAGGGGGGTACGGCACTTCCTTCCGTACAGAGCTTCAAAGGGGGCCATCTGTAAACTGGCTTGGTAACTGTTGTTGTACGAGAACTCTGCGTACGGCAAACTGTCTTCCCACTTAGATCCATATTCCAGTACACATGCTCTCAGCATGTCCTCCAATATTTGGTTGACTCTCTCAGTCTGTCCATCGGTCTGGGGGTGATAAGCGGTGCTGAAATTCAGACGGGTTCCTAGTCCTTCATGCACCTTCTGCCAGAATCTTGAGGTGAATTGTGATCCTCTATCTGACACTATCGACTTCGGGGTTCCGTGCAGGGCGACAATTCTGGAGATGTACAGCTCAGCTAACTTTGGGCCTTGGTAGGTGGTCTTGACAGCTATGAAATGGGCTACCTTGGTCAATCTATCGACAACTACCCATATGGAGTCATTTCCTTTGCTAGATTTGGGCAAACCGGTGATAAAGTCCATTCCTACAGAGTCCCACTTCCATTCTGGAATCTGTAGTGGTTGCAGCAGTCCTGCGGGTCGCTGATGTTCTGCCTTGACTCGCTGACAGATATCACACTTGGCAATGTAGCTTCCGATCTCTCTCTTCATTCCATGCCACCAGAACTGTTCCTTTAAGTCCTGATACATCTTGGTACCTCCGGGGTGAATAGAATATAGGGTGTCATGGGCTTCCTTCAGAATAACTAGCTTCAACTCTGAGTCTGACGGTACACACAGACGTCCGTTGTACCAAAGAACTCCTTCTTCATCTACGGTGAATCCTGGTGCTTTTCCGGCGGCTATCTGGGTCTTGATTCCATCAATGCTGGCATTTCCCTTCTGAGCTTCCTTGATTTGACCAATCAAGGAGGGTTGCAGCTCCATGCTGGCTAGGAATCCTTCACTGACTAACTCCATTCTAAACTGCTCAAACTCCTGGTATAGGCTGGGTTGTTCTTCGGCTATCATTGAGTTTAACTGACACGGCAGTCTACTCAACGCATCCGCTACCACATTGGCCTTGCCGGGGTGGTAGTGGATCTCCAAATCATAATCTTTGATTAATTCTAACCATCTTCTTTGTCTCATGTTCAGCTCCTTCTGGGTAAAGATATACTTCAGGCTCTTGTGATCCGAATAGATCTCGCAGCGATTACCCATGAGGTAATGACGCCACACCTTCAGTGCTAATACTACGGCTGCGAGTTTGAGGTCATGGGTGGGGTAGTTCTGCTCATGCTGCTTCAATTGCCGGGACAGGTAAGATATCACTTTGCCTTCTTGCATAAGCACACATCCGAGACCAATCTTGGATGTATCGCAGTAAACGTCAAAGGGTTTGGTGATGTCCGGCATGATCAGAATTGGGGCTGAGGTCAGTCTAAGCTTGAGTTGTTGGAAACTCTCCTCACATTTGTCAGTCCATTCAAACTTCTTGTCCTTCTTCAGCAGTTGGGTCATTGGTCGAGCGATACTCGAAAAGCCTTCTACAAATCTGCGGTAATATCCGGCTAGTCCAAGAAAAGCGCGGACCTCAGTCTGGGTGGTTGGGGCTTTCCATTCTGCAACAGTTTTGATCTTGGCGGGATCTACGGCAATTCCTCCTGCAGACAAGATATGTCCCAGGAATCCTACTTCCTTCAGCCAAAACTCACATTTGCTGAACTTAGCATACAGCTTATGCTCTCTAAGGGTCTCCAGGACAGCTTCTAGGTGTTGCTCATGTTCCTGCTCAGACTTGGAGTAGATGAGGATGTCATCGATGAAAACGACAACAAACTTATCCAAAAAGTTCATGACGATCTTATTCATGAGATTCATGAAATAAGCGGGAGCATTGGTCAATCCAAATGACATGACATTGTACTCGTACAATCCATATCTGGTGGTAAAGGCAGTTTTGGGAATGTCTGATGCACGAATCTTCAGCTGGTGGTATCCAGTCCTGAGATCAATCTTTGAGAAAACTACAGCACCTGTCAGCTGATCAAACAGGTCTTCTATCTTTGGCAAAGGGTATTTGTTCTTGATGGTTACATCGTTAAGCTTACGATAGTCCGTACATAAACGACTGGCACCATCCTTCTTATCCACAAACAAAACTGAGGATCTCTGAGGTGACGCACTTCGTCGAATCAGACCTTTGGCTAACAGTTCATCCAGTTGCTTCTTCAGCTCCACTAGCTCTGCTGGGTTCATGCTATAGGCTCTCTGGGCTATAGGTCCAGTTCCGGGGATTAACTCGATGATAAACTCGATATCCCGATCTGGGGGCATACCGGGTAAACCATCAGGAAACACATCAGGATATCGACAAACGACCCTGATCTGATCCAAGGTTGGCTTGGCGACACTTTGGTTGCAGGTAAATTTTCTGGGTAGTAGTTCAGAAACATGTTCTACTATGATACCGGTGCTACTGGTCATGGTGATGGCTTTCTTGGCACAGTCAATCATTCCATGGTGTTTGGCCATCCAATCCATTCCCAGCACTATTTCCAAACCTTTGGTTCCCAGAATTATTAGATTGGCATAGAAATCTACTTCATGTATTCTGATGGGTACATTTTTACAAAATTTTCTGGCTTTAGTGGTTGATCCGGGAATTTGAACTATCATGACATGTTTCAAACTGAGAGGTTGAATTTTACTGGTTGATGCAAAGTCTTCGGTGACAAAAGAATGAGATGCTCCGGAATCAAACAACACTCTAGCAGGTACTGAGTTCACAGGAAACATACCCAGCACAACATCTGGTGCTTCCTGGGCTTCTTCGGCATTCATGTGGAAGAGACGGCCGTTGCGGTTATTGGGATTGTTGGGGGCGAACTTCTTTCCTGTGGAGACGCGGTGTTGCTGCTGAACAGGTGCAGCAGGGTTGCCGGCGAGCTTGGCGAGTCTCTTAGGGCACTCGTTGGAGTAGTGTCCCACTACACCGCACTCATAGCAGGTGATGGTGGACTTGTCCTTGGTAGCGACAGGAATGGCGTTACTCCCAGTCCTTGGAGCGGTGTTGGTGTTGTTGTTGTTGGGGTTGGGGGCTCTCATTGGGGCACGGTTGAAGTTGTTGGTGTTGTTCTGGTAGTTGTGGTTGGGGTTGGGATGGCCTCCTGGCCTGGGGTTTCCTCCACTCCGGTTCTGGAAACCGGGGCGTGAAGTCTGCATCTGGGGTTTGTTGTTTCTGGGGGCAAAACCTCCGCTTGAGCTGGAGCGATACTTGGGAGTATTGCTGGGCCCACTCTGGTGCATCATGCGGCATTTGCGGTTCTCATTGGCTTGGTTCAACTTGCCCTCCATCTGAATGGCGGAGTCAACAAGGGCTTCAAGGTCGGCAAAGGGGATGTTGACTAGGACAGTCTGCATCTCATCATGCAGTCCGTTTAGGAATCTCTCCTGCCTCTTCTCTGTGGTGTCAGTCTCATCGGGGGCGTACCTTGACAGTGTAAGGAACCTGTCGCGGTATTCTACCATCGTCATCCGTCCTTGCTTCAGTTCGCGGAATTCATCCCGCATCTTCTTGATGAGACCCGGGGGCACATGGTACTTGCTGAACTTGAGCTTGAAATCTGCCCAAGTCATGACTTGACCTCCGTTCGTGGCACGGGTGCTGGTCCACCAGGCTTGGGCTGGTCCGGCAAGATAGTGAGTTGCAAATAGGACCTTCTCATTGGCTTCCACTCCGGCGACCTCTAAGTTGTTCTCCATAGTCTGGAGCCAGTCGTCGGCGTCGAGGGGTTCTTCAGTTTTGCTGAACACCGGAGGGTTGGTATTCTGGAAGTTCTTGAGTTTGGATCCGGGATGATCATGATTCCCATGGCCTTGATTAGCAAGGTTTTGCAGGGCTGCTATGTTGGCTTGACGTTCAGCCCTTTCAGTCTCCCTGTCTTGAAGCAGGGTTTGCAGCAGTTGCATCATGGCATCGTTGTTGTTGCGATTGGGAGGGGCCATCTGAATATACAGGAGATTATAAGATAAGAGGGAAATTCTATGGTATATTTTGAATTTGAGTTCAAAAACTTGTAAAAACTTGAATGCTTTGGATGACACACACAAACATTCATTCATTCATCACATATTACAAACTAGTAGTTCAACACTCCAATGGTTTTAAGAACCATTTCTCATGCTACGATACACCAACGGGGTACAACTCATGCCTACATCAGTGCTCAGGCGTGGCTGCCCTCATCCTCAATGTCGATGTGAACGACATCATCAGGTCCTGGCTCCAGGAACGCGTAATCCTCCTCCTCGGTGAACTTGTCATCCTCGAAGTCATCATCGTCACTCAGGAAGGCACCTCCTCCCTGAATATCGATACCGGCTTCGTCTTCCTCCATCTCCTGCAGCTGCTCCTCCTGGGCCTTCACCGTGGTCTCAAGTGACGCTATCTGAGCGCGAAGGCGCGTGATAGTGACATCCCTCTTCGCACACCGCAGGCGAAGCTTGTTGCGGCCCCGAGACAACATCTTGATAGCGTCGCCATGGGTGGCCAGGGCGAGGTGAGTCTGGTTCGCGTACATCCTGGCGTTATCCAGATCCTGCTGAGTATGGTACAGCATGAAGTCTAGATGCTCGGCGTGATGCCTCAGCTCAGGGTGAGACTGCAGTGCCATGGGTACTCCTGCGGCATCACGTTTCACTAGGTGAGCGAAACGGGACGCAAGCAGGCGCACCGCGTTCTGTCCGCAGAGGCGTGCCAGTGCCTCCTGCAGGCCGCGTGCAAGGCCATCGAGCCAGTTGCTCTCACGGAAAGAGAACAGGATTCTCTCAGTGGTAGGAGACTCCATGTTCCCCCTCAGATCTACAGTAATGATCCATTGCATCTCGCCGCCAGGCTGATCGTTCACTTGGATCCCATGGAACTCGGGCTGGAGGCGCCCCAGAAAGTTCGAGACCGCAGTGAGATCATGCTCAAAAATCAAGCTGCCTCCGTTACCAAGTTGGTAGAACTTGGTGTTGACGGGTGCGTTGGGCTCCATCTGAAAGTGAATTGGGAGAGTAAGTTAGAGATTTGAACAAGTGTGGCAAAAAATTTAAGTAGACATAGTAAGAAAGAGCATGATTTAACCACTTTCGAAAAATCCTCCAAGACAAGAGTACGAATAAGTTTTTCATAAATATTCTTTTCATTTTGATTTCAAAGTTAGGTTTTTATGAACGCCCATTCTAACTAAGGTTTTCTAAGGTCAAATAATGGCTCTGATACCAACTTGTCAACACCCGGATTTTTAAGTCCAGATGCCTATTATGTCATTCATCGCAATCCCAGGATAATGTTGTTGCGAGGCATAATAGTCGAATATCACAGTCATTATTTATTACAAGCCATAATGTCATACAATCTTGAATCACATGATTCATATTACATAAATAGTTGATCCTTCAATCAACATACATACACAAGTTCATACATAGCGGAAGCGTAACTATAGATGGACTCTCTAGTCCACAGGCCAACATTTGACGTCAGAAACCCCTAGTTGTCGTAGGCGTCCTGCTGGTCATCCTCGGGATAATTCTGTTCATCATCGTACTCTGGCCATTTGAATAGCCAGGGACAAAGCCGTAAGTACTTTAAGTACTTGCAAACTAATACTAGTGTAAAATGCTCACTAAGGGTATTAAATCTCTAGTTTATCTTGCGTAAGCCAGATTTTAGTTCACAAGCTTGGATCATGTGCTAACTAACTCAAATGGGAACATTAGTGTCATTCCCACATCATTGGTAATATTTCAACAAGTCACCATATCACCATTCACAAACACTAAGGTTTTCAAAATATCTGACACCGGAAACTGTATGGCCCTTCCAACCGTCCGTAACCGTGGACACGGCTATTCGAATAGATTTACACTCTGCAGAGGTTGCACACTTGTGCCACAACATTTGATTTCATCCGTCGGAAGAACTCCTAGTCACCGTAACACAGTACGCGGATCATCAACCATAACCTTTCACTTACACATCCTAGTATGAGTACCTCTCCCCATGAGCTTGGCCTCCCAGTGAAAACCAACTGTTAACCTGGGAACTGCACAGGGCTTGGCCGTACAATTTCACCTCACTTCACATCATATCTTAACAACGGAGGCAGCCTCGGCATAACCCCTATGACGTGTGTTCAGAGGGAACTCATACTAAAATCTATAAACTTCCAGTTAAGCCCTACCCATAATCAGGTATTGTGGGGGTACTCAAAAATTGGAAAGGTATCGCATTCAAACCAATATCAGGGTTTTATCAAAAATCACTATCTTCTCTTGTTCACCTTCAACTTCACATCATTCAATGGAATGCTTCACCATTCCAAGGTTTCAACAAGTCATATGTTCCTATCTAGAGTAGTCAAGTTTTAGTATTTTAGCACTAGCACTAATCATGAGGGGTGCTACATTGCTTTGCTAACTTTGCTACTCTAGTAGTTGTATTCCCTATACCATTTGATATCAACTCTTTGAAAACACAACAAGTAAAACTTGTATGATATAAATGTAGGATAGGATTGTATGAAGAAAGATAAAAATCATGGTGCCTTGCCCAAGGAGGGCTTTGCACTTTGCAAGAGTATTAGCTTGCCTTGGTAGTTCTCTAGGTTTTCTTCTTCCTCTTCTGGGTAGAATTCTCCTTCCTCTTGGAAATCTCTGGTGCTAGCGTCTAAATTTGAATACGAGGTATAATCACTAAAAAAGCTCAAGGACTATACTAAGCACATCATTATCTCACACCATCTAGGCTAAGCACACACATAAAATAATTAGGTGCATTGGTTTTCTTTATTAAAGAAAAATGATTTCCCCTCATAGCATATGTAGTTAATGAATCTCCATTTAGTTCTTGAGGAAACTAATTTCCTCTCATTGAAATCTTCTTAAGATTTAACTTCTCAAATAACCATACTTGAATTCATATTGACCAAAGTCAACATTCATTATTAGTATTTGAGAAAATGATTTAAATGAGGTATGTCACCTCATACCATTTTATAATTCTATAAATGATTTAAATCTCCAAATATTCATATAGGAGTGTTTGGACCTGGGGTACAAACATCACATGAATTCATTTGGGACAAGATTTAAATGAAGTAAAATACTTCATATGCTTTACATAATAGTTTTGGACAATATCACATAGCTAAACTAGCCATATAGTCCATTAATTAGTCTAGGGCATGATCATGCAGAGTGACCACACCATTTTCTTGCAGAAACAATTGGTGTAAGTCAAATGTGAGCTATAGGAGTTGGAATTAATTCATTATCTATTTTGGTTGATTTTTAATAATTATTTGAATATGAAAAAGTCCCTGCCTTCTTCGTTTTATCATTTTATTTCCACAACAGATCTCGAGGTGAGACTAGTGGCATAATGTAGATCTTTTTGCTAGCTTTCCAAATATATAAAGTTTGTTAAATTTGGCCAAGCCAAACAGATTCTATGAATTTTCAAAGTTGGGTTCTGTATTGAATTCAAACTAAATTTATTAAACAAGTTTTGAATTACACGGGCTGGCGGGAAAAACTACTGGGCTCAATTGTTTTAAAACGGCCCAAGGCCAGCCCACCACGCATCTGTGCACGCGCGGGCCGCCTGACAGTGGGCTCCACTCGTCGGAGACTCATAACGCCCGAAGCGGTATGGATCAACGAGGCGCGTTGGATTAGAACGCGATCTAACGGCTCACAGACATCGTCGTCGACGGCGAGAGAGGGGTTCGCCGGCGGCGCAGGTAGGGGGTCGGAGGGCTTACGGTGGCTCCAGCTAGGGTTGGCAGTATGCTCGACGAGGTTGTAGACGACGGCGAGGCTCCTGGTAGCAGCGGTGTCGCTTGGGGAGGCCTGGATCGACGGCGATTGCTGCAGAGCTTCCGCGGCAGTGAGGCGTCGATTGGCCTTGCTCCGGCGACGATTGAGGTGGCTACTGGTGCTGGGCGAGGCGGTGGTGAGTGGTGATCATGGTGGTGTGCTTGGTTGTGTCCCGGAAGGTCTCTATTTATAGGAGGGAGAGGGTGCTGCGAGGCATGGAGCTGGTCGTCGCGGGCGCGGCGTCTCCGGCGAGCTAGAGGGCTAGGCGTGACGCAGCGACGATCGTGAGGGTACGGCGAATCCGCGAGCATCCGTGGCGAGTTAATGCGACGCGTACGGTGGTCGGGTCCTTGCTCGTACTGGCGCGGCCGTGGCGGGCGCGTACGTCCTCTCCGGCGGCCGTGGTCGCCAAGGCATGACGTCGGCGTGTCCGGCGGGCTCCGCGTGGCGAGAAAGGTACTACGGCGCGCGGATGTGGTCGGGTACGGCGAGATTTGGTGGGCGCCGCGTGGGCGTGTCCGTGCGCCAGTGACGTCGCCCATGCCGCGCGCGGCGTACCTGGGCGTACCTGGGCGCGCGTCGTCCGGGTCCTGTCGTTGTCTCCTCGGTCAAGGGCGAGTACGGGAAATCTTCTGGGATCAAGGGCGAGCTACTGGACAAGGTGGCGAGGTGGAACGTGGAGGGAAAGAGAGGGGAAGGTGTCGAGGTGGAACGTGGCCGGCATGGCCATGTCCACGCCATGTCTTGCCTCTCCTGGGGTTTCCTTGGCATGGGCTCGGTGTAGGAGTGTCTGGGGGTCATGGCTAGGGCAAGTAGTGGTCAAGGTTTGGCCAGGTTTGATCACATTTTGAATTTTGTGAATCTTGCATATGTTTCAATGTCTCATCTTCTCTTGATCATAACTCTTGATCCAAAGTGAATTTGGTATCATGATCTTTACAAAAGTTGTTCACCTTGTTGTGTACTTGGATGACATGCAAAGAGTTGGATTTGTTTAGTTTAGAAATTTTGAAATAGAGAGGCTCAAAGTGGTGACCAGACTATAAAAGTCAGAAATGGCCATTATCATATGTGATCATATTTTCAATTTTGAATTTGGTTTAAATGGTATATCTTTGATTCTCAAAGTTGTAATTACTCTTTGATATCATTTTACAAATATTGGTGAAGATCAAATGGGTCTAGGGTCAGATTTACAAAAATGACATAGACCATATGTTAGGGTTTTTAGGGTTTTAATAATATTTGATTTCTTTCTCTTTTTGATTGATTTGATTTGTGATCCTTACTTGATCACTCTAGGGTTTTAGAATTCATCTTACTCACAAATATAACACTCATCATGGCATATCACTCAAAATGCACAAGTCCTATGCAGGGTACTATATGCAAAGTAAAAGTTTTTGTTGATTCTGAAATTTGGATATTTGTAATTGTTCTACTTCCTTTATTTGAAATTTGGGATGTTACACCAAAGCTACTGGAAGTTAATGGAACAAAGAAATCCATCCAACATAGCAAAAGAAGCAATGCGAAATAAAAGGCAGAATCTATCAAAATAGAACAGTCCGTAAAGACGAATTTATTGAGGCACCAGGCTTGCTCAAATGAAAATGCTCAAATTGAATGAAAGTTGCGTACATATCTGAGGATCACTCACGTAAATTGGCATAATTTTCTGAGTTACCTACAGAGAATTCAACCCAGATTAGTTACAGCAAGAAATCTGTTTCTGCGCAGTAATCCAAATCTAGTATGAACCTTACTATCAAAGACTTTACTTGGCACAACAATGCAACAAAACTAAGATAAGGAGAGGTTGCTACAGTAGTAACAACTTCCAAGGCACAAATACAAAATAAAAGTACTGTAGCAAAATAAACACATGGGTTATCTTCCAAGAAGTTCTTTCTTTATAGCCATTAAGATGGGCTCAGCAGTTTTAATGATGCACTCGTAAGAAATAGTATTTGAAGAAAAAGAGAGCATCAAGAGGCAAATTCAAAACACATTTAAGTCTAGCATACTTCCTATGCATAGGAATCTTGTAAATAAATAAATTCAAGAAGCATAATGCAACAAGCATAGAAAGAAAAAACAAGTGCAGCTTCAAGATTTTCAGCAAAAAGAGAGGTGTTTTAGTAACATGAAAATTTCTACAACCATATTTTCCTCTCTCATAATAATGTCCAGTAGCATCATGAGCAAACTCAACAATATAACTATCAAATGAAACATTCTTATCATGAGTCTCATGCATAAAATTATTACTCTCCACATAAGCATAATCAATTTTATTGGTAATAGTGGGAGCAAATTCAACAAAGTAGCTATCATTATTATTCTCATCATCAAATATAAGAGGCATATTGTAATCATAATCAAATTTATCCTCCATAAAAGGTGGAACCCAAATACTACTATCATTATAATCATCATAAATAGGAGGCAAAGTATCATCAAAGTAAATTTTCTCCTCCATGCCCGGGGGACTAAAAAGATCATGCTCATCAAAACCAGCTTCCCCAAGCTTAGAATTTTCCATATCATTAGAAACAATAGTGTTCAAAGCGTTCATACTAACATGTTTCATGGGTTTTTTAATTTTCGGATCAAACCATCCATGTCTTAAATCAGGAAATAGAATAAGAAGCTCATTGTTGTCCATTATGCCTTACTAGTGTAAACAAGAAACAAAAAGATGCAATTGCAGGATATAAAGGAAATAGCTTCGAGCACACACACAACGGCGCCAGAAAAGTAATTTACCTGGGACCGGAGTATGAGAGCCTTTTACCTTTCCTCCCCGGCAACGGCGCCAGAAAAGTGCTTGGCGCGTAGTTGACGAGGGAGGAAAGCTTGTTCCTTCAGGTCCCCGGCAACGGCGCCAGAAAAGTGCTTGATGTCTACGGGAGCTTCTATTCTTGTAGACAGTGTTGGGCCTCCAAGAGTAGAGGTTTGTAGAACAGCAGCAAGTTTCCCTTAAGTGGATCACCCAAGGTTTATCGATCTCAGGGAGGAAGAGGTCAAAGATATCCCTCTCATGCAACCCTGCAACCACAAAGCAAGAAGTCTCTTGTGTCCCCAACACACCTAATAGGTGCACTAGTTCGGCGAAGATATAGTGAAATACAGGTGGTATGAATAAGTATGAGAAGTAGCAACAGCGCCAGAAAAGTGCTTTGTTGTCCAGGACTGGCGTGTGGTTGATGGTGGTAATATTGCAGACAGTACAGATGCAGTAGAACAGTAAACAAGCAGCGATAGCAGTATTTAGGAACAAGGCCTAGGGATCATACTTTCACTAGTGGACACTCTCAACATTGATCACATAACAGAATAAATAGATAGATGCTAGACTCTACACGCTCTTGTTGGATGATGAACACCACTAATTGTGTAGGATTACACGAACCCTCAATGCCGGAGTTAACAAGCTCCACAATATTCGATATTCATGTTTAAATAACCTTAGAGTGCAAGATAGATCAACATAACCAAATAGATCACATCAATACCATCATAGTAATAGTTAACTTCATAATCTACAAGAGATCACAATCATAAACTACGCCAAGTACTACATGATGCACACACTGCCACCTTTACACCATGCAGGAGGAATAGAGTACTTTAATAACATCACTAGAGTAGCACATAGATGAATTGTGATACAAAACTCATATGAATCTCAATCATGTAAAGCAGCTCATTAGATCATTGTATTGAAGTACATAGGAGAGAGATTAACCACATAGCTACCGGTACAGCCCCGAGCCTCGATGGAGAACTACTCCCTCCTCATGGGAGACAGCAGCGTTGATGAAGATGGCGGTGGTGTCGATGGAGAAGCCTTCCGGGGGCACTTCCCCGTCCCGGCGGCGTGCTGGAATAGAGACTCCTGTCCCCCAAATCTTGGCTTCGCGATGGCGGCGGCTCTGGATGGTTTCTCGTACCGTGGCTTTTTTCGTATCGAGGTTTTAGGTCAAGGGGCTTCTTATAGGCGAAGAGGCGGCGTCAGAAGGTCAACGAGGCGGTGTCACCACAGGGGGGCGCGGGCCACCCCTGGGCCGCGCCGGCCTACCTCCTGGGGGGCCTGTGTCCCCTCTCTGGCGGCTCTCGGGTGTTCTGGATGCTTCCAGGGATTCTAAGATGCTGGGCGTTGATTTCGTCCAATTCCGAGAATATTTCCTTACTAGGATTTCTGAAACCAAAAAACAGCAGAAAACAGGAACTGGCACTTCGGCATCTCGTCAATAGGTTAGTTCCAGAAAATGCATAAATATGACATGAAGTATGCATAAAACATGTAGATATCATCAATAATGTGGCATGGAACATAAGAAATTATCGATACGTCGGAGACGTATCAATCAGCTCGGCTGATCGTGATAATATCCTCTCAACTTTTCATTTTCTTGCTAACCTGCCAAGTGGCAATGCCACTTGGCATAATACTTTGTTTGTTTCATGTTTGTGCAGGGAACAATGAGATGATTAAGATGAAGATCAAGATCATCTGGATCAAGCCTTTCAAGAAGATTATTTTGTGTAGTTTAGGACATTTCATTAACTTGTAATTTTCCTTTTTTCTTTTTCTATTTCTTCAATTCTTGTAATGTGTTGTAAATTCATATTTCAATTCTGGATATTGTAATTGACATTGTATTTTGTGTGAATATCAATAAAGCTCAAGTTTTCCTTAATGAGCTTTATATAATTGTTGTATTATTCATATTCTTGATTCCATTTAATTATCTCTTGAATTAGCTCAAGTTTGAATTATGGAATATCCATTTGATGTTTGAATTTGAAATTCATATGCAAATTTGATTTGAATTCAATCATACAACTTAATTTAGAATTCAATCATGCAACTTAAGATTGTGATGCATCTTCTCTTCTCTCTTCTCAAAACCCTAATCTAGTTAAGTAAGAACAAGTTCATCGCATTCTCGAAACCCTAACCCTGTAGGATGTCGAGAGAGAAACCTGTTCCCCTTCGATGCAGTTTTGTTTTAAAAACGCGAAATTTCCCCGTAATTTACAATGCAATGCACATCCCTTTCTAAAATCTACCCCTCGTTCGTCTCTAAACCTGGGACATTACAACCTTTCCCCCTTAAAGAAAACTTCGTCCCGAAGTTGTGGTTGTAATACCTGAAGAGTTCGGGGTAAGTTTTCCTCAGGTCTTCTTCCCTTTCCCAGGTGGCTTCCCTCTCGGGATGATGCTTCCATTGTATCTTGCAGTACTTTATAGCTCTATTCCTGAGTTGTTTCCAGTTCTCCTCGAGAATCTTTGCTGGCTTTTCGATGTAGGTCAAATCTGGTTGTAACTCGAGCTCTTCATGTGATACTGGTTCATCTGGGGTCTTTAAACACTTTCTGAGTTGCGATACATGGAATACGTTGTGAACCTGAGATAACCTTCCCGGTAGTTCCAATTCAAAGGCTAACCCTCGGTTTTGACTCAGAATCTTGAAAGGTCCGATGTACCTCGGGCTTAACTTTCCCTTTACTCCAAATCTCTGAAGTCCTTTCATCGGGCTCACCTTGAGATATACCATGTCTCCAACTTGTGGCTCCCATGTTCTTCTCTTCTGATCGGCATAACTCTTTTGCCGACTTTGAGCTATCTTCAACCTATCTCTTATGATGTCGATGATTTGTTGCTTTTCCTTGACATAATTAGGATTAAACTCTTTGCTTGCTCCAGCTTCATACCAACATATGGGTGATCTACACTTCATTCCATACAGAGCTTCGAACGGTGCCATCTTGATGCTGCTTTGATAGCTATTATTGTATGAAAACTCTGCTAGTGGCAAGTGCTCCTCCCATGATCCTCCGAAGTCTAGGGCACAAGCCCTAAGCATATCCTCTAAGATCTGGTTAGTTCTCTCGGTTTGTCCACCTGTCTGGGGATGATAGGCGGTACTATAGTCCAACTTGGATCCTAAAGCTTCGTGTAATTGCTTCCAAAATGATGACGTGAACACGGATCCTCGATCCGACACGATCTTCTTGGGCACTCCATGTTTACTCACGATCTCTTTGATGTAAAGATCGATGAGTTTCTCTCCTTTATCCTGCTGATTTACTGCTAAGAAGTGTGCACTTTTCGTCAACCGGTCCACGATTACCCATATCATGTCCTTCTTTTTATTAGTCATGGGTAGTCCGGTGATGAAATCCATTCCTATCTCCTCCCATTTCCATTCTGGAATGGGTAAAGGTTGTAACTTTCCTGCCGGACTCTGGTGTTCAGCTTTCACCCTTTGGCAGGTATGGCACTCCGCCACATATTGTGCTATCTCTCTCTTCAAGTTATTCCACCAGAATAGCTCCTTTAGATCCATGTACATCTTTGTACTTCCCGGATGTATGGAATATGGTGTTTGATGGGCTTCCCGGAGTATTACTTCCTTGATTTCAGCAATATTCGGAACACAAATCCTCTTCCGAAACCATAGTGATCCTGATTCTCCTCGATGAAATTCTGATGGTCTCCCTTCATCTATCCTTCTCATCTCCTCCACGATGAATGGATCGTCCAGCTGACCCATCATTATCTCATTCTTCAGGTCGACATTTAGCTCATCGGCTACTTGTAAAGCCGATAGTCCTTCATGAGCTTCTTTCTCCCAAAGTTGTATCTGGGCTTGACTTATTTCCTTCCTCAACTCCGGTGATAACTCTTGTTCCACTCCGCCAGTGCTCTTCCTACTTAAGGCATCTGCTACAACATTGGCCTTTCCTGGAGTATAATTGATGGTCAAATCATAATCCTTGATCAGTTCAAGCCATCTTTTCTGCCTCATGTTGAGTTCCTTCTGAGTGAAGAAGTATTTGAGACTCTTATGATCTGTATAGAGCTCACACTTGGCTCCATAGAGAAAATGTCTCCATGTTTTAAGTGCAAATACAACTGCTGCTAATTCTAAGTCATGTGTTGGATAGTTCACTTCATGAGGTCTGAGTTGCCTCGATCCATAAGATATTACCTTCCGATCTTGCATGAGTACGCAACCCAATCCATGCTTGGATGTGTCACAGTACACGGTGTAATCCTTGCCAACTTCAGGAACTGCTAACACCGGTGCCGTGGTGAGTTTCTCTTTCAGAGTTTGAAAACTCTTCTCACACTCCTCTGACCACACGAATGGTGTGTTCTTCCTTAACAGCTTTGTCATTGGTCCTGCTATCTTGGAGAATCCTTCAATGAATCTCCGATAGTATCCTGCCATTCCTAGGAATCCTCGGATTTCCTTGACGGTCTTGGGTGCTTCCCATTCTAAAACTGCTGCTACCTTGCTCGGGTTACCAGCTATTCCATCTTTGCTAATGACATGACCAAGAAATTCCACTTGATCTAGCCAAAATTCACACTTGCTAAACTTGGCATAGAGTTGATGTTCTCTTAGTGTTTGCAACACTAACCTCAGATGTTCAGCATGTTCGGCTTTGTCTTTGGAATAGATCAAGATATCATCAATGAATACGATGACAAACTTGTCTAGATATGGCATGAAAATCTTATTCATGAGATTCATGAAGATTGCTGGGGCATTGGTTAATCCAAAAGGCACTACAAGGTATTCATGATGTCCATACCTTGAAACAAAGGCAGTTTTCGAAACATCTTCCTTCTTGATCTTTATCTGATGATAACTGGATCTTAGATCAATTTTGGAAAAGACTCCCGCGCCTCTAACTTGATCGAATAGATCTTGTATCCTTGGAAGTGGATACTTGTTCTTGATTTGTGATGTTGTTCAAATTCCTGTAGTCTCCGCACATCTTTCTACCACCATCTCTTTTGTCTACAAGATCACAGGTGATCCCCATGGTGAAACACTTTCTTGTATGAATCCTTTTTGTTCCAAGTCATCCAATTGCTCCTTTAGTTATTTTAACTCCTTGGGCCCCATCTTATATGGTGCTTTAGCAATCGGAGCTGTTCCTGGGATTAGGTCGATAGTGAACTCTATCTCCCTGTCTGGTGGCATTCTAGGTAATTCCTTAGGAAACACATCCTGGAATTCATTTACTACAGGTATATCTTCCAACTTCACCTCCTTCATCCTATTCAACTGTAGCTCGACTTCGATCTGTGTATGCTTGTCTCCTTGGTAGATCATTCTACTTCCATCAGGGCTTTTCAAAGACACCGTCTTGTTCACACAGTCGATCAATGCTCCGTTAGCTTCTAACCAGTTCATACCAAGAATGACATCAATGTCCTTCATCGGTAAAATGAACAGGTCTGCGTCAAACGCGCACTTATTGATCATGATGACTTGTTTTTGTTTGGTATGGGTTACTACTATCGTTCCCCCCGCAGAAAGTATAGTTATGGGTGTATCTAACTTAGTGCAACTAATCCCATGTTTGATGATGAATTGCTGAGAAATGAATGATGTAGTTGCACCAGTATCAAAAAGTACTTTGCCAGGATGAGTGAGTATCTGGAGCGTACCTATCACCGCCTGATCGGAGTTAACCACCTCCTCCAAGCTGGTGCAGTTCAACTTGCCGAAGGGTTTCTTGTTCTTCCAGTTCCCTCCGGTGTTTCCTCCTCGGCTTCCTCCTCCTCCTGACTGACCTCCTCCAGTATTTCTCTTGGGGCAGTCCTTCAGCATGTGCCCCTCCTGGCGACAACCAAAGCATATAATCCTTGGTTTCTTGCAATCCTTGGCAAAATGTCCTGTGAGTCCACAGCTTCTGCATACTATTTGATTTGCAGTCTGAAATGCTTGGTTCTTCCTGCTACCGTAGTAGTTGCTGTTGTTGTTGTTGTTGTTGTTGTTGTATCTTGGCTTGAAACTCAAGCTGGTATTGGGCTTGTTACTGACAAACCTCTTAGGCTCAAACTTGGCCTTCTTCCTCTTCTCCTCTTGCAGTTGTTTAAAGTCATCTTCAAGAGTGATGGCTGCATCCACCAACTCTTGGAACTCAGTCGCTCTCATCATACGGAGCTGTACCTTGAACTGGGGACTTAACCCCCTCAAGAACCTCTTCTTCTTTTTGTCCTCAGTGTTGACTTCTTCAATAGTGTACCGGGACAGTTTTGAGAATTCCCTGACATAAGTCAGGATGGCCTTGTCCTTCTGCTCGAGACTTTCAAATTCTCGACGCTTCAGTTCCATAATACTTTCAGGGACATTGGATTCCCTGAACTTCCTCGCAAACTCCTCCCAGGTAAACACTTTTCCAGCCAGATAAATGGCTACGATGTTGTCCCACCATGATGCGGCAGGTCCACACAACAAGTGGGTAGCATAACGAACCTTCTCCTGGTCGTTACACCCAACTTTATTGAGCTTTCGCTCGGTGTCCATAAGCCAGTCTTCCGCGTCCATTGGTTCGGGCGCGTATGCGAAAGATATAGGCTTGGTGTTCTGGAAGTCTGATAAGGTGACTCCCTGATTCTCGGGTCTCTCCACCCGGTTCTGTTGCAGCAGCTCCTGGAAGAATTTATTCTGCTGCTCCAACGTGATACGTTGCCTCTCTTCCATCATCTGCATATACTGAACGAAGTTCTGCTGCGTCATGGGTGGTGGTGGTGGTGGAAACTGATTCCTGGCTGCTTCATCAGCGTCTTCCTTTTGCTTCGCTTCGCGCTCCATGCGTTGCGCTTTGGTCTCCTCTCCTACCGGTCCCGACATAACCCCCTAGTTCTGCAACACAAGATGATACTCATAATGACTCCATGCGCAAGTTTTCTGAGCTCAACCTTGTGCATAGAACTAGTCACGCAATGGAAATCAAGAAGCAAATCCAAATCATACAAAACATATACCATGTATATACATACTTAAGTGGTCTTATTACAATACTCAAGTCGATGTGAGTATGCAAACTCACTTATTAAAGTATATGTACAAATTTCTACAAATATTACACACTACAATACACGTGGTACTTGTGTATTGTAGTCTTGCTTCCCTTGGTGGTCTCTAGTCGATCTTCACTCCCGATACATCCCAGGCTTCCATCCGGTCGAACGTGTCGTCCTCCTGACAGAACCTTGAACATAAGGTCTCCCCGTCGGCTGGTAGTCGGAATCAGATGATGATCCTAGGGAGAAATCAGTGTTCACAAACTGGTCATTCAGTGCATCATAATCCACCCATCGGGTGTATTCCCCTGTAGCTCCACCATAAGTGTTTCTAACATTCGTATCCGACTCAACCTGTGTCGGATACCCTCCATCTTCTTCCCCATTCCACGGATAACTCTGGTGCTAGGTTGTGGCGTCCTCATTCATCTCCCCGTCATAATACACTGAAGTACTATGAGTTCCAGTATCAGACCCCCAACGCCAACCCGTGGAGTTTTCTATAGGAGTCTCGGAACGCTGATTGTTTCCGGATTCCTCTCCACCCTCATATCCTCTATAGGAACTATTAAAATAGTTCCCAGGTGTAACAGGTGTAGTTTCTCGTTCCGAGTGGTCAATACTAATGTAGTCACCAGCTGAGTAGACTGGTGTGTGTACCTCATTCTCCATAGGTTCCTTCCCCCTAGTCTCCTCCTTGGGTTCAGTAAACTCCTCTAGCATTGTATCAATTGCTCCCGTCAAATGATGGTTCAACTGAAATAACAATGATAGTAAGTTGCGGCTATTGTCCATGTATTTTGCAGCTTCTGCTGGTTTGCGTTTTGCATATTTGAAGTGGTTGAGCATGGGATCCTCTTCCTCCTGCATATGAGGAATGTGGGTGAATTCGGAACCCATAAGCTCTTTCGTCTTATGCTCCCGAATATCGGTTATGGCTCTCATAACGGCTATATGGTAGGCTGTGTTGATAGTTCTGGCTTCGCCTGCTGGCATTACTACGCTCATTCCCAAAGATTCGGGAAGTCGTAGCCCTACCCTACACTTTGCCAATACAGTACCATCATAGTACATGTATTTCTTTACTTGGATCTGGGGATCACACCCAAATTCAAGTAACATCGCGCGTAGAATATCTGCAAGTCCTCCTTCATATTCACTCAGTGTGGAATCCATCACTTTCACGTTTCGTCCCGGACGTGAGCTTGACATGTTGGCTGTGGAAATAGAAGAATATAAGATTAGTAATAATGCATCATAATAGAGGTAATAAAGAATTATCGCACTAAAAGATATGATTGTTGTATTCTCAATTGAATATACACCATATTTTTAGAGAATTCTTTAGTAGTCCTATTTGACTCCTAACGTTCGGTCCCATTTACTAGGTTCCAACCTAAGGTCAAAGCTTTTGCTCTGATACCAACTGTGGTGACCCTGCATACCACTGCATGTTGTAGTATGCCAGTCGTTGATATAACATTCACGAAGTACCATTCCGCAAATATTACATCCCTCAGAGTAGTACAACCGAACATAGCAGGTCCATAACTCATTCATTTATTATTACAAGCATGTTACACATATTGTCTCGGAGCTCCTCTTGGGTCCTAAGAGAGATACTCCTGGGTTCGAGGCGAACCCAACTTAACTTACAATATAGAAGTTTCACCAGGTTATACATTTATTCTCTCGAGCAGCTAAGTATTAAGAGTTCACGCTGCTCGGCTACTACTACTACTCGATATGTTTAGGCTTGATCTCCTCTGGAAGCCTCCCCGGTTCCGTAGACTATGAGGTAGTCTACACCTTCAATACCTCCAGAGAGGTCTGGTTCTTCATAGCCGATGATTTCGGCTCCTTCAGGGTTGTCGTAGTCCTCCTCCAGACGATTCAGACAATCTAAGCAAGGGATTTAAGAGTGGGATGAGTACGAGCGTACTCAACAAGTTCATTATAGATAAGAGGTGTTTTTATGCACTAGCTACGATATTAGACCAGAAAGTCTAATACCAATGCAGGTTTTGATAAACATTTCTTCAAGAGGTTGCTTTTATTTCAAAGAGCTATGTCCGTTAGCCTTCACCGGTTTACTAGAACTTCATGGAGCTCCTTTCTGGCCGCGTTCGCAGTTCCATATCCCGGAACAGGGAGTGACAGGTCATGGTTCTTTACACTCTGCAGAGGTGTGTTGCTTTACCCATAAGAGATCTTAACCTTGGTGCCAACTGGGCAGCTTTCCCGTCCACACTTCCTTCGGTGTGAGGCCCGGTATAAGGTCTAGCCAATCATGTTCCTCCGCTACCTCGAACACCCACCCTTTGTTGCATGCCCCGACCCTGGGTCCACGCCGGTCCCATTATTCCCGTAGATTTCAGGGTGGACCCCGACCACGACGTCAATGCAGGGCTCTACCATACATTCCTACGCTGGTAGCTGCAACCCATCATAGACCGCAATACCGTGGGGACTTAGGACTCCCCAGCCTCACCGCTTGCTCCTTCGGGCGACAAGTGTACTAGGACTATGCCGTGGGGACTTAGGACTCCCCAGCCTCACCGCTTGCCCCCTTGGATTACAAGTGTACTACGGTAAAGCGCATCTGTTGATGAACGAGAGGTGGAAACACTTTTGACTACTCCGTCCCACTCCGGATCTTATGGTTAACACGGGTATTACGGCACAAGAATCACTGGCGATATTTGTTGTTTAATCCTAGATGGATATAAACCCTTGCAATGGAACCTCCACCATATCAACACAATCCATGGTTCCATTGCCCACCACATAGTCATATTCATAGTTATGAAAATAGTGGTTTTGGTTTTTATGCAATAGTGATAATCATAGTACTTTGCAAGTAATTTGATAGAGATATTCAAATGACATGAGCAAGTGATGAACTTGCCTGAACACTGCAAAGTTTTGCAGTTGGATGGTGTGGACTGACCCTTGTCCTCTATTTCTGAAAAATAGCATCATTGTCCGATAAGGGCAATGGTTAAAGAAGCAATTATGCAAGATTCCTGTTTTAGGGTTTGTTCCCCCTTCCGATGACATTATTATTTCATGTAAGAGGTTAATACTAAGATTGATTTGGAGATACTATATTTAGGGTAAATACAACCTTGAAATGTTGTCAAGGTGTTTTTAAAGTCCAAATGCATTAATGGACTTATTTTTATTATTGAAAATAATATGTGTGATTTAAATGATTATTTAAATCATTAAGTTGAGACTTATTCTTAATTGTCTTCAAAAATTCTCTTTGATATTTTATTTAGATAGAGAATTTTATGCTGATCAATTTTCATATTTTTAATTATTTTTTAGAGCTTTTATCTATTTTCTATTTAATTTCAAAGTTTCTGGTTTTAATGAATTTGTGAAATTACTATAGTGCCCCTGGACCCACCTGTCAGGGTGGCCCAGCGGGTTAAGTCTAACCCGAGCCGCCTGTCCGGCTCGGTCGGACGCACCCGTCCCCTTCCTCGCTCGCTCGCGCTAACCCTAACTCCCCTTGAGCTCTGGCGACTCGCGTCGCCGTCGCCTTCGCCGATTTTCTCCGGCCGCCTCCGGCCATCGCCGGCGGTGAGATGGGGCGCATCTAAACCGCCTCTCGACGGCGCACCAGATCCACCACGTCGATCTGGTACTCGTCTCCTCCTCTTCTCGCCCCCAACTCATCTGCTCGCCAGGCCGTGGTGATCCACGGCAATTCGTCGCCCACCGACTATCCTGGCGCCGTGGCACCGCCGTGGTGTTACTGGCGTTGCGGCGAGGTGGTGCCTGGCTTGGCTTGGCCTGGCGCCGCCATTCGCCCGGCGTGTGCCGCCGTGCCGCCATGGCCGAGCTTCTTTCCGCTTCACCTGTAAGTTCTCCCCTCCTCCTTCTTCCTCTGTTACCTGTTCTACCTCTTCTCCTTCCTCTGGATGCCCTGGCATCCATCTGGTTGTGCTGCTGCTGCTCCTGCGCCTATGTTCTCTGCGCCGTGCTAGCTCGGTGCTGCTATGATGTGCTAGTTGTTGCTGCCATATGCGCCATGGATTCTAGCTGTTGTGCTTGTCTCTTGCTATGCGTATCTTCTTCTTGTGCATATGCTGCTTCTGTGTGTGCTGCTCTTCTCTATGTCTTGCTGTTGTAACTCATGAGCTCTTGCTCATGAGCATACTGTGATGCTTATGCTCAATTAAGTTGTTCATGTTGTTGCTATGTGTATCATGCCTCTCTTGTGTGTGCATTTCTTTGCCCCTGGCTTGATTATTATGCATAATCCTTGCATTATGCAAGTGCCAGTGCCTCTAATTGGCTAACCCCTTGTGTTGTTGTTCATATTAATGCCCTATTGAGCATGCTTGCTACAAGATCTCACCATCCTTGGATGGTTTGCTCCTGTATATGACTGATTTAATTATCTGTGATATAGTTGTTAATGTCATGTGGCTGAGTAATTCATATTGTTAATGTATTGTTGCTGGGCTGAGCTGTAACATGCTCTGTCATGCTTTAGCAAGCTCCTGATGATCAGATGATCATCAGTTGCTGGTAAAGGCTGCTGTTTGGTGTCTGTGCCTCACTGCTGCTCATTCTGTGATGTGTGTGTGTCACACAGGCTTGTGTTGGTGTGTGATGGTGCTTGCTCAAGCAGCTACTGATGTTTGCAGTGATCCATTGGATCACCTGCAAGTGTCTGGTTCATAATTTACTTATTGATATCATTTATCTGTGTTGCCTTAGTTGATTAAGTGGATAATTGATGTGAACTGCTGAGCAGTAATGATCATATAGATTGATTTAGTGGAGCTAGAGGGATGCCAAAAATTGTTGGGAACCCTTGCTCACTCTGAACCCATCTGGGTAATGATGCAGTGGCTTGGTGTGTGGTCTTTTGGGTTTGAGGTGGCCCTGACAGTCTTTTGATGCTGTCCAAGGGTAGCTCCCCTTCTCTGTGGCTTGCTGTGGTTGGTGAATCTCTCACTGGAAGAAACCATGTTGGTTTTCCAGTTACCTTTGCTGTTGACAACAAAAATAGACATAATCTGTCTAATGTTTGATGGCTTGCTAGGCTTTAGGTGCTAGATGATTTTGAATGGCTAGTTAGGGATTAATCCAGGTTGGATTTCTCTGGTATGTCATCTTGTTGACATGCCAATGTTCCCTTGGTAATTTCCCTCTTACTGTTCTCTAATTTGCTTGCACCAAAAGGCTTAGTAGCCAGATGATGATACAAACAGGGTACTCACTCCCTTTTGCTTGTGTGTGTTTGATGCACATACTTATTTATGAGCAAGACAGATGCTTGCTCATGATTCTTATGTATACCTCACTCCAGCTCCTAGATTGAGTTGTTGATGTAGAGGATTTCTTCTGAGTGGTTGGTTTGATTCAGGGATGAGCTGGTGCTTGTCCTGCTCCTCCTTGCAAGCTTGTGATGCTTGGGTTAATTTCTGTGGTTACTGGAATGGTTGAACAGCAGTGGTTGTTCTTCCTGTTCTTGGTGTTCTTGCTGTGTTCTTACCCTGATGATGCTTGTCGATGAAATGGCTAGGGTTTGGCTGTGAAAAGTTTATATATGCCCTGCCCTTGCCTCTCTGGTCGACAACAGGGCCTGGTCATTTTGGTGACTCTCCCTGGCTGTGTGTGCTGGTGGGCATGCACACTGCCTTGTGAGCTGCCTGTGTGGTTCCTGGTTGGGACTTGGTCCATTTGGTGGATCAGCTCGGCTGATCTTGATAATATCCTCTCAACTTTTCATTTTCTTGCTAACCTGCCAAGTGGCAATGCCACTTGGCATAATACTTTGTTTGTTTCATGTTTGTGCAGGGAACAATGAGATGATTAAGATGAAGATCAAGATCATCTGGATCAAGCCTTTCAAGAAGATTATTTTGTGTAGTTTAGGACATTTCATTAAGTTGTAATTTTCCTTTTTATTTTTCTATTTCTTCAATTCTTGTAATGTGTTGTAAATTCATATTTCAATTCTGGATATTGTAATTGACATTGTATTTTGTGTGAATATCAATAAAGCTCAAGTTTTCCTTAATGAGCTTTATATAATTGTTGTATTATTTATATTCTTGATTCCATTTAATTATCTCTTGAATTAGCTCAAGTTTGAATTATGGAATATCCATTTGATGTTTGAATTTGAAATTCATATTCAAATTTGATTTGAATTCAATCATACAACTTAATTTAGAATTCAATCATGCAACTTAAGATTGTGATGCATCTTCTCTTCTCTCTTCTCAAAACCCTAATCTAGTTAAGTAAGAACAAGTTCATCGCATTCTCGAAACCCTAACCCTGTAGGATGTCGAGAGAGAAACCTGTTCCCCTTCGATGCAGTTTTGTTTTAAAAACGTGAAATTTCCCCGTAATTTACAATGCAATGCACATCCCTTTCTAAAATCTACCCCTCGTTCGTCTCTAAACCTGGGACATTACATCAAAGTACTCTAAACATAGGAATGATAGATATAATTCTAACAATAGAACTTACCAACTATTTTACAACATGAGCAGTAACTCAAACAAAAGATCATGAATAATAGTGCACTGAGAGCAACTGTTTGTTTTGAGCATAGATAAAACATAGCAAAAGTGGTATTCAGCTTGTTCTTCATGGAATAGCAAAATATAAAGGGATTTCTATTTTCGTGCCCTCGGGTCCTTTGTTGTGCTCAGTTTTCCCCAGCTGCTTAGTTTTTCCTCATTTTTCTCAAGCCCTTGTCTGAAACCCTCACAAGTGTTGTAACGGTCGGTTGCCCGATGGGTCAAAAACTTTGACCGTTATCTGCTGACTAGTGGGGCCACGCAGAGCCCGCAAAGACACGTCAGACCATCCATCTTTGTTTGAATGTAAGCATCGTCGTATCCCTGACCAAAATGCGGACGACTGGGGTTTCGGTATATCAAATGACAAGTGGGGCCATGACGCTGATACAAGGGGCAATACACGGGTAGGATTAGACTTTGAAACGGAGCTCTACAGCGATGGCACGGAGGAGGTGTCGTGATGAGGTCGATTTCCACAAAGAACTGCATGAGGCGAGACCAGACACATTAGATAGATATGAACTAGATGTGTTTAACCATGCAAAGAAGAGAAGAAATGGTCGAGGACATCGACGACGACCTCAACACTTTGACTGACGGTGTCGGACACGAACGCGAGTAACCTAGAGAAAACTAGTGTCTATCCTTTCTGGCGTGTATAGATGGGTGCTAGGGGAGTGTGGTGACGAAGGGAAAGGCCTCGCGGTGGTCTGTGGCGTCCAACAGAGCGGGGCGGCATGGCCGGGCCCACAACGGCGTGCATGTTCGACATGGCATCAGCATGTACGTTCGTCATTGGCCTCGGTGGTATCTCTGGTGTGTCAGTGATCGAATTAGGGGACGGGATTGAGGGTTTATCCCGACGGTGACCTAGCAGTGGCGGCGAGCATAGCCGTTCTGACCATGCCGATATCGGCATCGGCATCGTTTGGAGGCTGTGGTGCTCGAATCATGATGGAAATTGCGATATTATTTTTACATGCATAATATATAGAAAATAGCTAGATCTCTAAATCGATGCATATGAAGCTACATATATATCCTTGGTCATAATCCCCTTATCTAAAGGGGACGCATGCATGGCTTCACATCATCGTCGCTTTCATCGTCAGTATCTTCGTTGTCCGTGTAGTAGTACTTCCTACACATTGTTCCGTCGAACACCTTCACTGTGAGCACACCATCCCCTTCGTATTTCAAGTGTAGGAAGCAGCCGAAATCCACACCGTGCGCGATGGCAAAATTCTCCCAGCCCTTGTCGAGGTACATCCGGCCTTTTTCGTCAAATAGGACCTCCACCGTCCAGAGACGAGGACCATAGTCAGCTGTTCGCAGATACACCTTAGCGTTCTCCTGACCGTCAAGATAGTCTGCAAAATTTTTTGGGAGTGCCGGCAAAGAGATCGAGCGCCGATCGTTCGAAATTAAAGGTTTTTAGAACATGCACATAATTAATCACATGCATCATATATGTGGGAACACGTACGTACCTTCTTGGCAAAAGGGTCTTCATTGATGACGATGAAGAACTCCTCTATGATCAATGGCAGTGTTTACGGTGGTGATGGAATTGATGATGATCCACCATCCCGGCCGCCCCTTCCCCTTCTGGTCGGCGTCCGAGATGTGGAAGCCATGGAAATGGATCAAGTGTATGTGAACGAAGAAGAGAGAGGCAGAATGTATTGACATGAGGGATGGCCGTTGTGGGGTTTATAAGGAAGAGATGACCGTTGTGGGGTTTACACCATAAATTAAGGTAGAGATGACGGTTGTGGGGTTTACACAATAAATGAAGGAGGATATGACTGTTGTGGGTGTTTATATCTCAACATAAAAAATTAATGCAGACTATCTTGACGGAAATGGAAATTCGTGATAGTTTATCATTTTACCGTGAAAAGTAATGCCTAAAAGAAATGGAAATTCGTGATAGTTTATCATTTTACCATAGAATATAATGCCTAAAAGAAATGGAAATTCATGATAGTTTATCATTTTACTGTGAAAAGTAATGCCTAAATAGATCGTGGAAAATAATGCATAAATAGAGGGAATATAGTTACGTGGCAAACTCGTTATTGCACATAAATAGAGGGGTGACACTGTACACCGACAGATAGAGAGGGGTGGCCACGAAGAGAGAGAGGGGTGGCCACGAAGAGACGGAGAGGGGTATACTGCCCGCTAGATCAATGGATCAACGGTTGGTGGAGTCGATCCGTGTGACAACGGCTCAACCAATCAGGATAAGTTTGGGCTTCTATGAGCATTTGTGACAGTACTTGAGGGCAAAACTGAGTGGTACTAAGAAACCAAGGGCACGTTAATAGTAAATAGACTAAGTGATTCAAACAAAAGAATTACAAAATGAAAAATACGTGTTTTGTACAATATAATTCATATTGGGCTACATCAAATTATTTGCAATTCAAATATACATGAGTGTGACAATTATGGCCTCATTTAGACAAACTATGTTTTGGGGAAGATGTTTTGCAAAGGGGTTTGAGTGGAAAACCATGCATCTTCATAGCTACTAGTGATTCTGAGAAGTGGTAATTTGTGGTAAAACTTGATTTATCTATGTTTATTAAGGTTTCCTAGGGGGCAGGTTGCGTATGAAGACTCCATGAGTAGGTGCCACTATGTTTTTATTTTTTGGATTTTTTGCGCATGAAATGAGCCAATTAGCTATGTTAATCTCATCTGTTGACTCTCTATTGACCAGCTACTTGAGGGTAAATCTGAGTATATTGCACTTTCAAGTCTAAGTACTCGAGGGGAAAACTGAGTACAGATAAAATTTCTGTATAAGGCCCGAGGCTATAACTGAGTACACCAAACGTCCCAGGGTTAAACTCGTGTCATGTCCCAACGTAGCCGCCGGCGCATCGGCCGCCGCCCCCGTCCAGGTCCCCGTCGCTTGGGACCCGTACGAACCAGTGCCGTACGTTGCGCCGGAGAACCTGTACGACACCAGCATCGTCGACGACGAGCCGGAGGTAACCCTTTGTTCCCTTGTTCTCATCCCATTTCATCCCTTTTGTGTTAGATCTAGCGTTATTAGGGTTCGTCTATTCCTAGTTCAATCCTTTTGTGTTAGATCTTGCGTTATTAGGGTTCGTCTGTTCCTAGTTCTAGATCTTGCGTTATTAGTGTTTGTGATTTGCTTTTGTTAAGATTCGGTTAACTTATGTGAGTAATCAATCCCATCTGGTTAATTTGTGCCGATGATGATGAATATTTGGTCACAAATTGATTCAGGGTTTGGTCAGTGAACAATTGGTGTGTACAAATTTGTTGTGCATGATCTTTGGTTCACTGAATCAAATCCTGGATATAAGTGTGTCCAATGTAACTGTGGCTACCTCTTTTTTTCGTGCCTATATTATCATGCATGATCTTTTGTTCAGTCTCAGTTCCATCATCGTTGCAATTGACTCCATGTTTTTTGCACGATCTTTGGTGCTATGTGACAGGTGCAGAGCAGCGACGTCGACATCGACGACGAGTCCTTCCACACCAAGACTCGTCACGTCCTCAGGAGGCTGTAGTCCGGCGATTATGATCGGCACATTGCTGGAGGCGTTTAGAGCTGCCCCTTCTGCAAAAGGAAGCTCCGCGCCAACGACTTCAACTGCCTGGTGAACCATGCTGAATCCATTGACAGATGCGGCCGTAGAGTTGGAACGACCGTGAACGTGCATGCGTTCATGGCCCAACACAAAGCACTTGGAATTCACCTGCGCAACCTCCAAGCTTAAATTATGTAGTATGTGACTGCTCTTTCTGTAGAGCAGCATAAATTCATGTAAAATGTAGCTTATGTTGGATCTATCGGTAGTAATGTTGGATCTGTCGTGAATATATCTATGCTATGTTGATTTGTATGCAGCTTATCCTATATTTTCTCTAGATTTGTGCCCTAGATTTCCTACCTGATTGGGTAAAAACGAAGGCATAAAGAAATAAATGGCGTTAAAAAACAGAAGGAGAAGCTGCTCTAGATTTGCTACCAATTTCGGCAATCAAGAATGAATGAGATCGAGCAATACAGAGGAAAAGGGTGCATTGAAAACTGCTAATCTGGGCGAAAGAGACAGAACCACTCATGCCCACGTCCAGGACCCACACGGCTCCACAAGCTACAGCCCCACACGCTACGGCCCCCGCTCCGCTCGTATGACCAAACACGGTCTCGTCCTATCCCACGCGGTCCATTTGGACCAGCCCCACATGACGTAGCCCCACACGACGCGACCCCACTCGTCAGCACGGAACGGTCAACTTAACGAGATTCCTCCCATCCGAGCTCCTTGTGAGGGTTTCAGACAAGGGCTTGGAGAAAACTGAGGAAAAACTAACGAGATGGGGAAAACTGAGTACAACTAAGGACCCGAGGGCACGGAAATAGGAATCCCAAACATAAATGCATAGTACACGTTTAAAGTTCAAAAGGGTGACTAGATACAAATAATTTGAGAACAAGCAATAACTTAAATATGAATGAATCAATCAACAATAAATCTTGGGATTATGCACATTATACTTAGAATGAAAACTATGCTCTCTTAATTGGTGCATAAATTTAGAAGATGAAGACTCAACATAAAAGTAAAAGAAAGGCCCTTCGCAGGTGGAAGCAGGGATTACTCATGTGCTTGAGATTTGTATTTAGAATAAAACAGAGGTGTTGAAAATGTATTTTGAGAGGTATGCATGTCTATGTCAACGACTGATATCAAATGGTTTATCATCTTTTCATATAGTGATTTCAAAAGCGGATCCCATATAGTTCTCCTTTTGCACACCATTATTTAGGATCTTTCTTGTACATAGTGTGCGGAGCTTTAGTTGTTTATTTGTTTATTTTATATTTTTTGTGGGCTGGGCACCCAGTTGCCTTGCTCTTTTTGCAATATTAAGGACTAGCACATTATTCATGCAAGTCAAGGTGTCAATTCATGAAAAGATAATAAAACATTCAATACTTCCTCATGAGCTAAAACAGGAACACAAAACAGGTAATATTTTTTGAAGGTTTTAAAGGTAGCACATAAGCAATTTACTTTGGAATGGCGGTGAATTACCACATATAGGTAGGTATGGTGGAACAATTGGCAAACTTTGGTTTCTTGGAAGTTGGATGCACGAGTAGAGCTCATACTCGGTACAGGTGAATGCTAGCAAAAGACTGGGAGCGACCAACTAAGATAGCAATAATGGCCATAATCATGCAAAGAGACAAAACATTATTAATCAAAGCATAAAGTGATATTACAAGTAAAAAACTAAATGATCATAGAGGCTTGAGGTGACTGGTTTGCAGTCATAACATGGTGTAAGCATGTGCCAAGTCAACCCAAATAAAGCATCAAAGGAGAATACCCCAGTATTATGCTTTTGTATGATGGAAACAACACATTATTCTTTCAATGGCTCATTAAGCACTCTCAGCTATTTGAGACAAGTCATGCTACAACAATAACTACTAAGCATATAATTAAAATAACGTCTAACATGACATGCTAAAGTCTAAGCCACAGTCTAAACAACCTTCCTTTTGCACCACTATAAGCATGAAATATTTTACTCTTCTCCAACACCAATCAATTTATTTCAAACAACTCTCATAGATAATAATCAATAAAGATCAGAGAGCTAATCATACCTAACTAAAGAAAACTAACAAGCTCTGAACAAAATACGAGTGGTAAGAGCTAAACGCAGTACTACCAAAAGAGACTCGCGGAATAATAAGAGTGAAAACTAGAGTGTTCTATGAAATGAAAACGGAGTGTGTCATTATCCAAAACAAGTATGCTGGGATCCAACCATATACTCCAGCAAACAAAGCAAAACAAAAGAAAACTAAAAACAAAAAAAGACGCTCCAAGAACAACACATAGCATACGAAACAATAAAAATATAGTGTCTTTAAAGATGACCTGATATTTTTGTTGGTGAAGAAGGGAATGCCTTGGGCATCCCCAAGCTTGATGCTTGTACCTCTTGGATATTTCTTGGGGTGACATGGGTATTCCCAAGCTTGAGCTTTTGTCTATCCACTTGGTGAATTTGTCGATAGCCGCAAGCAAATACACGTGTCCTCCTGGCCAGGACTTGTGTAATTTTCCCACCATGTCAAGCCCCCAGTGTGCGAAAGGCCATGCAAATGGTATCAACATCAATTCTGCCGCTGGAGAGTGGGGCTTAGATGCAAACCGCTGGGACGCATTGCAAGTGCGGACTATGCCCTTTGCATCCTCTATTGCTGTCAGCCAATAAAATCCTGTGCGAAAAGCTTTGGTTGCTATTGCTCGACTGCTTGCGTGGTGGCTACATATTCCTTCGTGTATGTATTTTAATATAACTTGCCCTTCTTTGGGTGTGATGCACCTCTGCAATACTCCTGAGATGCTTCGTTTGTATAGTTCTCCCTTGACCACGGTCAAGGCTTTGGACCGTCGAATAACTCGCCTTGCTTCGACCGGATCTTTGGGTATCTCTTTCTTTGTGATGTACACCAGGTAAACCTGCATCTAGGGAATCTGGATCATCATGACTTCCTCTGGTTCCTCCTCATCTTCCAATGTATGTGTCTCTGGAGCTGCTGTAGCCCCCGAGTATTTCTTGGATTTCTCCTTTTTCTTTGGCTGCTTCGACACCTTTTTTGCCTTGGTTGATCTCTCACTTATCTCTTCCCAAAAGACTCCAGGTGGCATGGGGAGGCACTGCGAGCCAATGTTTACTAGAACGTCGGCTTCATCATTGTTGAGCCTGCTGATATGATTAACTTCACACCCGTCGAAGGTTTTCTCGAGTTTTTTGTACACCTCCTTATACGCTATCATGCTATCATTGACTGCATCGCACTTGTTCATCACCTGTTGAGCCACCAACTGGGAGTCTCCAAAGATTTTTAAGCGGGTAGCACAGCACGCCTTTGCCATCTTCATCCCATGAATCAGGGCTTCCTATTCTGCCTCATTATTTGATGCGTTGGGGAAGCTCATCCGCAATATATACTTCATTTTGTCGCCTTGGGGTGAGACAAGTACCATGCCTGATCCTGCTCCTTCCAATCTCTTGGACCCATCGAAATTCATGTGCCATGTACTCGATAAATCTGGGGTCCTGTATTTTGAAGTTCCATCCATTCTGCGACAAAGTCCTGCAGAATTTGTGACTTGGTCGCCTTTCTTTTTTCATATGTGATGTCCCGAGGGGAAAGCTCAATTCCCCAAAGGGAGACACGTCCCGTAGCTTCTAGGTTGTTCAGTATATTCGAGAGAGGAGCCTCATTGACTACTATTATCGGATGCGCTGAAAAATAGTGTCTTAACTTCCGTGCTGACATGAAAACTCCATAAGCTAGCTTCTGATATTGCAAGTAGCGCTGTTTGGATGGTGATAAAACTTCACTAAGGAAATATAGCGGAAGCTGAACCCCGTGAATATTCCCTTCTTCTTCGTGTTCTACCACGAGGACTGTGCTGACCACCCGAGGTGTGGCCACAATATATAACAGTAGTGGTTTTTTTTCTTGGGGTGAGTACTGGTGGTGTCGAGATAGTTCGCTTCAGATGCTCAAAAGCTTTGTCTTCTTCTTCATTCCACTAGAATTTTTCCCCTTGCTTGATTAGCGCGTAAAAAGGCAGCGCTTTTTCTCCCAACCTGGCGACAAACCTGCTCAAAGCTGCAACACGTCCAGTCAGCTACTGTATCTCCTTGAGCTTGGTTGGTTTTGTCATCATCAAGATAGCCTGTATTTTCTCGGGGTTGGCCTCGATTCCCCTGGCTAACACTAAGTATCCGAGGAGTTCTCTCGCAAGAACACCAAAGGAACATTTTGTCGGGTTCAACTTGAGGCGAAACTTGTCGAGGTTGTTGAAGGTTTCCTTGCGATCATCGATCAGGGATGACCCTTAGTTTGTTGTTATGACAACGTCATCCATGTACACTTGAACTTTTTTTCCAATCTGCGTGGCCAGGCACTTCTGCATCATCCACTGATACGTGGTTGCCGCGTTTTTCAACCCGAAGGGCATTGTTCTATAACAGAACACACCATAAGGGGTTATGAAAGCTGTTTTAACTTCATCTTCTTCTTTCAAGCGGATCTGATTGTAACCAGAATACGTGTTAAGGAAGGAAAGATGTTCGCAACCTGCCGTGGAATCGATAATTTGGTCGATCCTCGGGAGGGAAAGTGATCTTTTGGACAATGTTTTTTGAGACACATGAAATTGACACACATGCGAAGGACTTCAGTGTTTTTCTTCGGGACTAGCACCGGGTTAGCGAACCACCTGGCCTCAGTGTGCAGCTCCTTGATGAAACCCGCTTCTTTGAGTCGACGAATCTCAGATAGCATAGCTTTGCGGTTTGGCTCAGAGAATCGCCGCAAAGGTTGTTGAATTGGTCTAGCCCTTGGACCTAGATTGAGAGGGTGCTTGGCAAGTTCCCTGGGTACTCCTGGCATGTTAGCTTGACACCATGCGAAGATTTCCCAACGCTCACGGAGAAACTCGACAAGCGCATTTTCCTATGCGCTGTCCAAGTTGGACGTGATGGATGTCGTCTTTTTTGGATCTGTCGGGTGGATCTGCACTTCCGTAGAATTCTTGGAGGTGTCGAAAGCTTGCTCCTGCAAGGATCAACCTCCATCGGGTAACACATCATAGTTGGTGGTGAGTTTGGATGCTTCGTACTC